>NW_027283606.1:7500-17500 GCF_046629955.1 Centroberyx affinis | reverse complement strand
CCTGGCGAGCTGGTTGGTTGTTTTTTTGGATTGATTTTATTTCATGTCATGCTGTGTCCGGTCTGAACAGGCTCACACACACTCCTCCATCACACTGCAGATCACACTGAGCATAAATAAACTGAAGGATCTGACTGATGAAGTTCACACTAAAATTCATCTTCACTGGAACATCTCCAGCTTTCCATGCTCAGCCTAAAGCACAGAGCAGGAACTGGAGTTATTCTGCTGTAGAGAACCGTTCTGAGCTCATTAGGAACAACAGAACGTAACACAGATTTAATTTTCTGTTTGTGAGACAGGAGGCGTTTGTGTTCCTGACCTCTGCTGCTGCAGATCTGAGGCTCTGCGCTCGTTTCTTAACAAACAATCAGCTGAGTTCGATGTTCCCTCCGTCCAATCTGAACCTGTCACAGCAGCCGCTTTGTTCTCCTGTTGCTGTTTGATTTTTTTTTTTTTTTTTTTTTTTTCTTAAAGGAATTTTTTGAGAAATCTTTTGGCTTTCCCCGGCCGCTCTCTCGCTCGCTCACAGACTCTCGCCTCCTCAGGTAAATTGAGTTTTCAAGGTGAACGTCCCATTACAGGAGAAGGTTGACAAATTAATTTGGTGGGCGCCTTGTTGCAGTGTGGGTAGCGATAGTGACCGGCCTGTCAATTTGAGAAATGAGGTGTAGCTCACGGAGCCAGATGGGAGAGAAATTGAACAGCACATTAGCTAATTACTTATGCAAATCACCCCAGTCCTGCACCTTAACTTAAGCACGCTGGATGACACTCTGGGAGGCTGGAGAGTTTTAGCTAATGCTAATCCAGACGGCAGCGGAAACGCCCCGTCCACAACCTCACCTGCTGCACACACACACACACACACGCACACACACACACACACACACTGGATTTATAGAAAACACTCATATAGAAAACATTCATAGAGAAAACATTTATACACACAGGATTTATAGAAAACACTCATATAGAAAACATTCATAGAGAAAACATTTATACACACAGGATTTATAGAAAACATTAATATAGAAAACACTCATATAGAAAACATTCATGGAGAAAACATTTATACACACAGGATTTATAGAAAACACTCATATAGAAAAGATTTATACACACAGGATTTATAGGAAACATTCATTGATTCATATAGAAAACACTCATATAGAAAACACTCATATAGAAAACATTCATATAGAAAACATTTATACACACAGGATTTATAGAAAACATTCATATAGAAAACGCTCATATAGAAAACACTCATATAGAAAACATTCATATAGAAAACATTTATACACACAGGATTTATAGAAAACACTCATATAGAAAACACTCATATAGAAAACACTCATATAGAAAACATTCATATAGAAAACATTTATACACACAGGATTTATAGAAAACATTCATATAGAAAACACTCATATAGAAAACACTCATATAGAAAACATTCATATAGAAAACATTCATATAGAAAACACTCATATAGAAAACACTCATATAGAAAACATTCATATAGAATACATTTATACACACAGGATTTATAGGAAACATTCATGTAGAAAACACTCATATAGAAAACACTCATATAGAAAACATTCATATAGAAAACATTTATACACACAGGATTTATAGAAAACATTCATATAGAAAACACTCATATAGAAAACACTCATATAGAAAACATTCATTTACACACACAGGATTTATAGGAAACATTCATATAGAAAACACTCAAACTCACACATCCAAACGTTACCTTAAACATGTATAGAAACTATTAACTCACACACTAAATTTCTAAAAAACAACAAAAAAACATACTGTACATATAGAAAACATTTCCACACCATTTGTAGAAAACATGGATGTAGAAAACATTTCCTCATACACTGCATTTATAGGAAAAACACATAGAAAATATTACTTCACACTGAAGTTATAGAAAAGCTGCGAACGTATCCCAAACATTAACAATATCTTTGGGATACATTTGCAGCTTTTCTATAAATTCAATGTCTGTGTGTTTCCTGCATGTTTTCTATAAATTCAGTGTGTATAGAAACATTACCTCACACACTGAATTTATAGAAAACCTAACAAAGCAAACGTATGCAAACCATTACCTTACCTTGCCATTACCGCATGTAACTATTACTACTGTTATAGTGTTAACAATAGAAAACATGCATATAGGAAACATTTCCACACACTGAATTTATAGAAAACATGCAAACATATCCCAAACATTACCTTACATCATGTATAGAAACCATTAACTCACCATTAACTATAGAAAACATGCATATACAAAACATTTCCAGACACTGAAATTGTAGAAAACCTGCAAACACCATGTATAAAACTATTAACTCGCACACTGAAATTATAGAAAACATGCACATATACAAAAAGCATTACCTCATACTTTGCATTTATAGGAAAAAAGCATGTAGAAAACATTTCCACACACTGAAATTATAGAAAACATGCAAACATATCCCAAACATTACCTTACACCATGTATAGAAACCATTAACTCACCATTAACTATAGAAAACCTGCATATAGAAAACATTTCCACACACTGAATTTATAGAAAACCTGCAAACATATCCAAAAAAACTACTGTACACCATGTCTAAAAACTATTAACTCACACACTGAAAATATAGAAAACAGTAATATAGAAACCATTTACACACACCACCTCCACACATGTAGAACACATTAGCATACACACTGCATCTATAGAAAACTGGCATATAGAAAAGAAAATACAAGAAATACACATATAAAGAAATCCTCACACATCCTGCATGTATAGAAAACAAGTGTCTAGAAAATATTTCCACACACACTGTAAGGTATAGAAATTCTACATGTGTATAGAAAACATCACCACACACTGCATGTATGGAAAAGCTGCATGCATGTAGAAAACACACACACACACACACACACACACACACACACACTGCTGCAGCAGGAAGCAGGAAGCATTAACACACACGCAAGACACAGTGATGGATGCTGCGCTGCGCACACACACACACACACACACACGCACACACACACACACACACACACACACACACACACACACACACACACACACACACACACACAGTCAGCCTCCATTAGTTTATTAAGATTCTTTCACTGGCCATCAGGAACCTCCTGTGTAGTTTATCCCTCCCATCTGCAGACTAAAACCTCTTCCTCCTCCTCTTCCTCTTCATCCTCCTCTTCCTCCTCTTCCTCTCCCTCCGTCTCTTCCTCCTCCTCCACCTCTTCCTCTTGTTCCTTCTCCTCCTCCTCCTCCTCCTCTCCCTCCTGCTCCTCCTCTTCCTCTTGTTCCTTGTCCTCCTCCTCCTCCTCCTCCTCCTCTTCCTCCTCCTCCTCCTCTCCCTCCTCTTCCTCCTCCTCCTCCTCCTCCTCATGGCCTGACTCGGTGGCCAGGTGTTCATTTAACGCCTAACAGAAACACGGTAAGGACACCCAGGAGTCCGCTTCACGCCGCCGGCAGCCGAGCCAATAGAGCGAAGTCTCTGCTCTGCCAAGCCCCTTTTCCCCCATAAACCCCCGATACTCTCCCTCCTCTCCCTCCCTCTCTCTCTCCCTCTTTCTTTCTTTCTTTCTCTTCCTCCCTCCCTCTATTGTTTAAACCCGTCTCTGCTGTAAGTTCACCTCGGCGGTGATGTCACCCTTCGCTACTCGCAGCGCAATCTCCGAAGTCCGTCGGTTCGAAAAATGATTTTTTAAGTAATTCCCAGCATTCCCTCTGTTTCTCTGCACACAGTCAGTGTAGTTCAGATCTCAGTGACTTGTTTTCCTCCTTCATTCATTCCTTCTTTTCCGGTATGAAAAACAAACTTCCACAGAGCGAGAGAATCCATCACAGGAAAACACGAAGACAAACTTTCTGTTTTCTCCTCCAGGAAATAATCCCTCAACAACACTTTACTGTCACATCCACGGCTTTTTATTTAGGGCAGCAGTTCATTTCAAGCTAGGTTTTATTATTATTATTAAACCTTTATTTAACCAGGTGAGTCCCATTGAGATTACAAGATCTCTTTTTCGAGGGAGCCCTGGCCAAGATAGGAGCAGTATAGAGTTTCAAACAACATACAAACAAACATTAAAAGCACATAAAACAAAACATACAGCAGCAACTCACAGAGTCATTATGCCTAAGAGACAGACAGGAGGAAACGGGTCTAGCTAAGGAAGCAATTACAAATTCCAGTTGAGTTTGCCTCCAAAGCCTTCACTACATTTTTGAAAGCCCTAATCGGGATCAGCTCATCATTCATGTCATTTGAGCGCAAACAATAATTACTAGCTTTGAGTGAGATATACCCACAAAGGTAAGAGGGGAGCAGACCGAGAATGGACGTATAAATAAATATGTACCAATGAGTGAGTCTGCGCAAGGCCAGTGAAGGCCACTGACCTCTGGTTTGACACCGTGAAGTTTGGATTTTAGAAACGAGGGTTAGGGTTAGAAAAATAAGTAAAAAATCGAATTACATACAGCATACATCGTAAAAATGATTGGAGGAAAACGTAAACTAGACATAGAGGGAAGTAAATGAACTGTAACTCTGAATGACACTGCTGGTCTCTCTCTCTCTCTTTAAAAAACAAATCAGTTTGCTGCAGCCTAACCTCCTGGTTAAGATAAGATAAGATAAGATGAGATAAGATAAGATAAGATAAGATAAGATAAGATGAGATAAGATAAGATAAGATAAGATAAGATAAGATAAGATAAGATAAGATAAGATAGGATATACTTTAATGTCCCCATAGGGAAATTTGTTCTGGACTCCACCCTGCAGTTCCACTGAAGATAAAATCATACACACTACATAGTAAAAAAACATCAACATCTTAACAACACATGGCTTCCATACACATACACAGTTTGCACATACACATATTCAACAGTTTGCCTTTACACACACACACATACACACCTGCTGACATGTACATTACATGTTAGTGTTGAGAAGCTTAATGGACAGAAGCAGGAATGAATGTTTATATCGGTTCAGCCCTGCTCTTGGGAACCTGAATCTTCTTTAGCTGTGGCTGTTATCCAGAGTGAGGTGGAGGGTTCAGTGTTTTGCTCACGGACACTTCAGCAGGTGAACCCGTGACCTTGTGGTTACAGTACGGGTCTCTCCGCCCGCTCGTCCATCCTGGGCCTGCAAAGAGTCGAGGAATTTAACACAACAGTCGGCGTCTTTTCCGCTGGACGACCGCACCGCTCCCCTGCAGCGTGCGGACGTAAAACAGCAGGTTGCAGGGGTGTGCAGCTGGGTGGAGGGGGGTAGGGGTGGTGGGGGGGGGGGGGAGTGGGGGTCCCTCCCTGCCTTCTCCCAGCATGCACGGCGTTCCTCCCCGCCTCGGAGCCCCGGGCTTACGGGGGGCTTAGCGGCCCGGACGTGGACCCCCTCCTAATCACGCCACGCTAATCCGGCCTGTCAAAACACCCGCCGCTCCAATCAAAGATCCAAAGATCCACCGCTGGTCCCCTTAATTAGCTAATCTAGGCCCTGCTAGAGGATGCTGGGAAAATACAGAGAGAGAGAGAGAGAGAGAGAGAGAGAGAGAGAAAGACGGAGAGAGCAAATCGACGGTGTGTTGTGAGTTCTGCTGGTTTTACTCTGGAGGTTCAATGTCCGCTAATATCGAGCCAGGGGCATCGGGCCACCTAGTTTGGATAGCAGGTGTGTGTGTGTGTGTGTGTGTGTGTGTGTGTGTGCAGGTGTGCAGAGAGGAAGTGAAAATGATAGACCCCGTGTGTGTGTATGTGTGTGTGTGTGTGTGTGTGTGTGTGTGTGTGTGTGAATACAAGCATTGATCCATCGATCGGTGCAGGCTGCGGCCCCCCAGCTCAGGCTTAACTGTTATTACTGCTTTGGCTGTTTAGCCGTCAGTCATTAATTAATGCACTCACACTGTTAGCTTTCTCCACCTGTCACTTCCCCTCACTCACTCACACACACACACACACACACACACACAGCTGTGAGTGATAGCCACTCAATGTCGGCCGAGTGTTTGATTCCATACTGTTGACGGTAATGAAGTGTGTGTCACTAACGGGGATTGAGCACCGGTCTCTAGCGTCCCCCCCCCCCCCCCCCCCCCCCTTCTTCTGTCTGAAGGGTCTTTAACTATTTAAATCTGCAGTTTATTCTCTCTGCGACAAAAAAAAAAGGACAGAGGACCTGAAGCAGAACCGCAGTCAGAGTCTGTGATTTGATTTGGGAAACAGGAAAATACACAAAAACAAACCCAGTTCAAGTCTATTTGACCCGTGAGGATTAACACTGATTTCCACTGTGGGTCTCACAAATAACACAAAACCCGACACACACCACACACTAAATACAATAAAAACACAGTCAGAAGGTGATAGAATTACAGTGGTGGAAGAAGTACTAGTAAAAGTAGAAATACCACAGTATAAAAATACTCTGTTACAAGTAAAAGTCCTGCATTTTACTTAAGTAAAAGTACAAAAGTATTAGCATCAAAATGTACTTAAAGCAACAAAAGTAAAAGTACTCATTATGCAGAATGGCCCATTTCAGAATAATACAGTATATATTATATTATTGAATTATAATTATTGATGCATTAATGTGTAAGCATCACTTTAATGTTGCAGCTGGAAAAGGTGGGGCTGATTTCCACTACTTTATATACTGCTGGGTAGCTTACAGTAATCTATAATAATACATCACAATTTATTAGTTGATTATATTTTGTATTAATAATCTGAATCTGCAAAGTAACTAGTAACTTAAGTTATCAAATAAAGGTAGTGGAGTAAAAAGTACAATATTTCCCTCTGAAATGTAGTGGAGGAGAAGTATAAAGTAGCATACTCAAGTAAAGTACAAGTACCTCAAAATTGTACTTAAGTACAGTATTCGAGTAAATGTACTTAGTTACTTTCCACCTCTGGTTAAAGGCACAGTCTGTGCCTAAGTTATGTTTTATAGCTGTAATGTCTAAGGAGCAGGACTGTGTTCATATTTGGTTTGACATTGCTTGACATGTATGGAGGTTTATTATATTTGTTTCTTTCACTCTCACTACGTTATTGCTCTTGTTATGTTTGTCTTGTAAGCCCATGCAGGCTGGGCAGCTTTTGGTACATGAAAAATATTCTTTACAGAGTAATAAAAAATACAGTAAAAGATTTACAGTAAAAAGTGCAAAAGTACAGACAAGAGATACAAAAGGTAAAAGACTTAAAAAGTAAACTACTGCAGTTCAAATCAAGTGAAACAGAAAGATAAAAGAACAAATATTCCCACTTTTAGATGCACATTGTGAGTGAACCCATATGTTTTTCTTTAATTTTCTTTTCCCCTGTCCTTACTCTTGATCTTGATCTTTTCATGCACATTAACAAACCGATTCCCAGATTCTTCCAGTGTTCACGTGAACAGCAGAGTGTGATTTCCTTAATCTGATCTAGGCCGTTATGAAAAACCAGATTAACACAGCAGGTTTTCACCCGATCTTTCCAATTATTCGGCACATGTTTACCCCTCAGTCTGATTCCTTTCCGGTTTTTTTTACATCTGGGCATGAGCGTAAACCTAATTTTCATTTTCATTCAATTTCAATTCATCAAGAATTTTCATTTTTGGGTGAACTATTCCTTTTAACGAGACACAGAAACCCGACCGGAGGAAAACAAGCTCCGGCAGGAACGTTTGAGTTTTCCGTCACTTCCTTACGGAGGGAAATCTAACTGTGACTGACAGCTTTTCCTCGTTATCGCATCACTGGAGCGCATGGAAACGCGTCAATCGAATTATCGCCATAACCTGATTATTCCCGGTTATTAGCGTGCATGTAAACGCGCTCATTATTCCTGTCCACAAACATGTAATCCACGTCTCACAGTCCCCGCTCCTTTCACTAAATCCTGTGCGACTGTTCGGATTCAACCAGCTGAGGTTTTTTCCTTCGCACGGACGGACGCAGGACTTCCCGCTCTGTATCTCACGGCGTTCCTCCTCCTCCTCCCAGCATTCCCTCTGCCAGGCTCTGCAGTGCTTCTCCTCATCATCTAAACACACTTATCTCTAAGTCCAGAGATCACTGATGATCCACTTCAGCTATTCTGCGAGCGCGGAGGCTGCAGCTCCGTTCACAAGCACTTTGTGTCCCTCCTCTCTGCTTCATGTCACAAATCACTTCAGAGCATTTGTCAGCCGGCGGCTCTCAAACCCCCGGGGGGGCTTCCCAAATCCCCCCCCACCCCCCGCTTTAAACACAAGAGGAGGAAAACACATGTGAGACGCAACAGATCATCACGTTCGTTTCTTCGGTTCGCCGTTTGGATTTTTCTGTTTGATTCATGAAGCTGCGGTTCCTCCGTTTAATCCGCGTTAAACTGCAGAGCGAAAAGAAAAAAGAAAAGTTACCCGATTAAGCGAAACAAGACGCCGTAATCACCCCCATCTGGACGCACATCATCGTAAAATAAGCAACAATTTGCGTTTACACGTTTAAAACGTCATTTCACACGCCGCCACGCCTGCGTTCCCGCTCATTACATTAGTTTTTTATTTCAGCAGAAACTTGTTTTTCCATAAAGCGGCCGCTGCTCCAGTTTCCAGCAGGAGGAAAAGGCTGTTTCTCGGGGGACGTTTCCGAGGCGCCGCACCGGTATGCAGATTAGCGGCGACCTCGGCCCGACCCGCTCTGGTTTTCCACCCACCGCCTCACATCCAGGCTGCGACCCGCAACTCCCGCTCCGCCGCAGCTGCTGCAGCGGGCGGCCTCAGACTGCCAGCCGCTGCAGAGCTTCACCCACTGCCTCCACTCTGCTTCTCACTGCAGTTAGAGAGGATGTGTGACTTTTTAACACGTGTGTGTGTGTGTGTGTGTTTGTAGTTCTGGGGATAAAGCATGTTTGTAACACTGCAACACAACATGATGTGTGTTAGTAACAAGGCTTGAAGAGTTTTGCTCCAATTTGAGATGTTTGCAATCCGAAATTGTGACACAGATTCTTGCGAAATGACTGATAAAACTAAAACAAATGTTGGTTCTTTTAAGGATTGTAGGAAACTTTAGTCCTTGATTGACTAAATACATTAAACCAAATTATCGCAACTGAAGTCCTTTGTTGACTAAATGCGACACTTTTACAGACTGGATCCTCTAGATTTTACAGATATTGAATGATATTGAATAGTTTTCAGGTATTCAACTTCTTCTCATATAGTGTTTTTCTCAAATGGGTATACATGCATTTTGGAATAGCATTGTGTAAATAGCCGTGTCAGTGTGAGTTGTCTTCTCACATCAGACACTAAACATGCAACAGTCAAAATAACCGATGTCAGTCCTGATGCATGATGCTCTTCCTCAGAGGTGAACAGCTTCCACCAACTTTATGATCCATGATCTGCAGCTTCCGCTCTCCGCCACAGAGACATATGTTCTCTATTTAGAGAGAGAGGGAGGAGAGAGAGAGAGAGAGAGAGAGAGAGAGAGAGAGAGAGAGAGAGAGAGAGAGAGTGTGGGTGGAGGAGAGAAAGTAGAGGAAGTGGATGGGAGTTTCTCTTGGGAAACCTCAGTTCTTCCAGCTGACTCCAGATACTGCACCCCACCCCCCCACCCCAACCCCGCCACCCCTCCGCCCCTATCCCATAACCCCCCTCTCCCCCCACCTCCCACCCCCCCTTCCAAACGGAAACCCGCCCCTGACCTCCTGACCTTTACACTGAAAATCACTCTTACTGTTTGTTTTAACACGAGAAACTCAGATATTACTACCATGCAAACCAAATACTGCTATTATGTGAATATGAATGAATAAACTGGCCTTTCTAGTGTTGACCTGCTTGTTGCACCAGTTGGATGTGGAGGTGTTTAACTGATCAGGATCAATTCAGGATCAATCACAGAGAAGCTTAAACTTCTACAAAAAGCTCTAAAATGA
>NW_027283606.1:0-2500 GCF_046629955.1 Centroberyx affinis | reverse complement strand
TTAATGACCAATTAATCGATTAATCATTATGTGAAAAAAACAGCTTTTGACATAGAAAATACAAAATACAAAATGTGTGTTTTTACACCTGTCAACAAGTTACTCAGCCAAGCAGAATTCAAAAGATTAACTTGTCGGGATTTAAAAATCCTCCTGACAACGAACATGTACTTTGTTTAGGGTTCATTACTTTAAACTGTCTTTACTTTGTGTCCAACTGAACCAACTGGAGGAACATGCAGTGAAGTGTTAGAATGTAATGTTAGAATTGTCCGATTGAAAAACATTAAGTTTCTCTTTACAAATACCGTTAACACATGCAACTTCAGAGAAAATGTGGAATCTTTACAGTGCAGAGTACAGAGCTGCTGCATCAACACATGACAGACAGGAAGTGATGCAGCACATTAGACGCATTACAGAGCGTTTTAGATCCATTTCTATACATTATAACTAACTTTTTATTTTGTGCCGGCCGTGCCGATATTATGGCGCTGTGCCGCTGGTTCTGTTTTGGAAACAACGGCACCGTAATCTAGTCGTGTATTTAAGAAGAGCGTCTCTCCGGGGTCGGGGCTGATCTGTGTGCAGCCTGGTGACGGTCAGTCCAGCCTCTGAAACACTCGCTCCGGGGGAACAGCTGTCCTGAGGTCAGCCGGGGGAACACTTTCTCTTTCATTGTGCCTGTAGATGTTCTGTATTTCAACTCTGTGTCACAATGTTTACGATGAACACTGTCCTATTATCAGGTGTGACGCTCCCACACTGGACTTTCCACCCGCTTGCTTGGCTTTCCTCTTCCTCTGTATAAACGGTGAAAGTTAAATTGCGCCTCGTGGTTGAAAATGATTTCAGCAAAAATTGTGAAATAGCACATGGCCTACATTGTCGATTAATCAGTTAATATATTCTTGATCGATCAAATTCTTAATGGTGATTAATCAATTGTGGATCAATCATTAACATCCCTGCTCCTTACTCCTGGCTGCTTGTCATGTTGTTGAGGAAGTGAAGCTCATGCTGCTGTCAGTCTGGAAAATATAAATGTTTTCTTTTCCTTTCCTTTATGTTCACTATTACATCAAGTTCCACTACAAGACAATTTTAAACAATTACACACAGATAGACAGTGTGTGAGTGTGTGTGTGTGTGTGTGTGTGTGTGTGTGTGTGAATGTGTGAGCGTTCAAATAGAAAGAGAGAGGGAGAGAATGTGTGTTATGCTGCTGTTGGAGTGTGTGTGTGTGTGTGTGTGTGTGTGTGTGTGTGATGACACACCAGGGACGCTGCTTTGTGCCGTGGCAATGTTCACCCCCACCACACACACACACACACACACACACACACACACAGCCTCAGCCTGAGCCGTGATTCCAGACAGAGAAGAGAAATCCCTCAGCAGGAAAACGAGAGGCGAGGAGGATCAGAGGGAAATATCGGCCCGATATTTTGTCTTTTAGTAAATATCAGATATCAGCCGGTCGGTGTCTCCGTGTCTCACCTCTGATTGGACGGAGGATCCTCTCCGACCGCACAGGCGATAGATCAGTCTGACTTCTGACTAATCTTGATCAGATTCCACACAAGTATTCATGAATGTGTTTTTTTATTATTATCGTTTTGATATCAGAGAAATCTGTCCAGTGTGATGTGGGAGGATTTTACTCCTCAGCTGCAGTGAATCCTGCAGCCTGACCTGCTGGGTCGGGTGAGCACATGTTCAAACCCCCACACCGGGACCCTTCAGTGTCCCGCACGTTCATGCACACACACATGTATGAGCTTATGCACACGCACCACAGGTGTTTTCATCAGGATGGGGGACAATTATTTCAGCGCTTAGCAAACCTAGTGACTGCAGCTTCAACACCATGGACAGCCTCAGCAAACCAAAAATGATGTTTTGTCAAATCATAGCTTATTTGAAAACTGTATAATAACACTAGTAAACACAAAACACCGCTAAGCCACCGCTTCTGTTTGGCCGTCTTCATATGATCTTTTATGTCGGCATTTCCACCGTGCGTGACCGAACATGTTCTCCTGCAGTGTGCAGAACGCAGCATTTTGGTTGGCCGGCTACTTCAGGAAGAAAAGAGTAAAGATTTCTGGAGTCTTTAGAAAAGAGCGACTCTCTCTTCAGCCTGACAGCTAGCCGTTAGCATGCTGACAGATTCTGTGACAGAGCCGCAGGGTCAGAGGCAACAGCCTGACAACGACACATTGATTGATTGACACACATACAGACCAATCAGTGTTGAGTTCAGATGCGTGGGGCATTGTTTATGTTTTTGATTGGGTTAGGTAATAATGAGCCGGACAGAACATGAGAAACGTCATATGTAAGCCCTGAAAACAAGTTTAATACTATTATTATTATGTTAATTGTGGTGAAAACTGGGACATTTTAGTGTTTTACAGATATTTATCGGGACTCGGGACACCCATCTTCAAACCGGGACGTCCGGTCACCAGACTGCAGTGAGACTCTCATCAGTCTG
>NW_027283605.1:30000-68320 GCF_046629955.1 Centroberyx affinis | reverse complement strand
TATACCTAGATAATAACACTGGACAGGGACTATTTCTTGTTTTAAGAAATGTCAAATTGAAATTAAAAATTACTTCTTTTTATCTCACTCTAACCCTACACCAATTTGACAATTTATGGCAAAAAATGACAAAAATGTATTTTTTGTATCAAAATCTCATTACTTATACTTCCTGGAAAGTTAGTTAGTCTTTAGTGGTGACTTTATTGTGTACAAGGAGGCGTAAATAAAAACCAATAAAAGCATCACAGATTTTTTAACAATCCCTCCCCATTAAATCAAACTGCCTTCCTCTCCCTAACTGAATTAAATCACATTAAGGTAGCAAGACGCTCTAAAAATGCTGTTTCATTGTGACTTTAAAGTAGTTTTTTTAAAGCAAGTTCCGCCTCATATGATGTAATAAATAGAAATTTAGTGACAATTAAGTCTGTGTAGAATTATGTTTTATTTCTGAGCCACAAATCTTTCTAGCAATGGCACTGGCTTGCTAGAATGCAAACAACAATTTTAAAATGTCATTAGAAAGTGCAAATAAAATTTCGATGAAGAGCTTGTGACTTTGTGATGGTCAAGCCGTCTCATTTGTGATTACTACAGCAGAATAAAATATACCTAATATTCCGATTCATTTTTCTGCCCCACGATACATACTGTCACATTTTTGTATTGCGATACATTGTCCCATCCCTAACATTCTTCCACCGAGCCAGATAGCTCTTGAACAGTGGCTAAACAAAATGGTTACTAGGCGACACACTATTACAGTATCAGGTTGCACAATATTCAAATGAATGGTAATGTAGCCACAGGTGTGCATTTATATATCACATCATTAACATTTCAATGAATTGTTATGTGGCCGCACGAGTCTGTGTTTATCGGGTGTTTCATTTTTTCCGAACGTGACTCGGCCGTTCAGAAGCGAGGGCTGGAACTCGGTTTTCTAATTACTTCCTTCTAACTATGGAGGAATTCAAAAGGAGCT
This sequence comes from Centroberyx affinis, assembly GCF_046629955.1. Classification (NCBI taxonomy): domain Eukaryota; kingdom Metazoa; phylum Chordata; class Actinopteri; order Beryciformes; family Berycidae; genus Centroberyx; species Centroberyx affinis. The sequence goes on along the minus strand of NW_027283605.1, from coordinate 67,332 downwards.
GCAAAGAATGATTTCTATTCAGCCAGATGGGAGGCAGAACATCAGGCACTGTGCAAAGCCTCACTGTTAATTGTACCACATATGCCTCCTCCATCTGGAGTTTTTGATAATGTGAACAGCTACTAATATATACATAGCCTACATTTCCACTTAAAGTTGTTGAATATGTTCACAGATGTGTCTATTTTCGTGGCCTCATTCCAATGAATGGGAAGTCAAAATCTGAATGCTACAAACTCCTCCAGCTGTACCTGATCTTGGTGATTAGTTTATTTTCTGGTTTTCATGGTGGTCAAGTGCCAAATAACCCCCATGTTAAAACTGAAAAAGTGGAATATTGCTTTAATGTGTTCTTGAAATGTTGGAATTGTGTATTATGTTACATTCCACCCATTTGCTCTATTCTTACTTACAGTTAGGGCTGGGCGATAATTCAATATTATCGTTTATCGTCTTTCAGTGGAATCATATCGTGATGATATGAAGATATCTTTATATCGTGACACACATTTCTGCTGTCTAAATTGATGATGACAAGCAGATTTTACTTAAAAACTCTCATAAAAAGGTATGGTAGGAATATGGTAGGTATGGTAGGAATATTATTTGAAAATTTCTGTTTTGTTTGACATCACACCTAACATTACCATTCGGTTCAATGAGATGAACATTCATTTGATTATTTAACGTGATTTTGCATACATGAACCATATCGTGATATATACTGATTGAGAAAAATCCTTATGATTATCATGATATTGATTTCAACCATATCGCCCAGCCCTACTTACAGTCTTATTTTTTTGCTGTATTCTATTAATATTTGCTGCTCTAATGACCCAATTCCCCCACAGAGCTCATTGGATTTTCTCTTCTCTATCTTAAGTGTTGGAGCTGGACAGCCAGGCTCCCGGGGGCCTCTCTCACCCTCAGGTGGTCCTCCATACTTCCTCTGGCCGTTGACTTGGGTCAGCTTTACATTGGTTTTGTTCAGCCAGCTGTCCAGTGCCTTCAGCCGCTCAAGATTCAGAACCTAAAAGGTGGAAAAAAGTTTGGAAACGAACCATCAGGGGACCGTGTCCAAATTATATTAGTTGCACTTTGTAATGACATTTTTAAATTGTTGTTTACATTCTAGCAAGCCAATCCCATTGCTAGAAAGATCTGTCTCAGAAATAAACATCATTCTGCACAGTCAAACCTTGTTGTCACTGAATTTTAATTTATTACATCATATCATGTTTGTATGGAGTCATGAAGCCCATATCACATATTGTGAGGTAAGCATATTGTCCCATCCCTAATACTATACTCTTATGAGGGAAAATTCAAGGACGTACGTTTTTCACTATATTTTTGGATAGGTCCTTGTGCTTAGGTCAGTGATTCTTAACCTTTTTCATATCAAGGACCCCTAATTTAGTCCACATTAGAGCCACAGACCCCTATTTGATGAGATCTTTATTGCTAGATATGTTTTTGTTCAGAATTCCATGACTATCTGTATTGTAGGTAGAGAGATAACAGTGAAACTATGATCAAAACAGTCATTCTTCTACATGCTCTTAATTGTGTTCACTTCTGGTAAATGAAATAATGCTGAAGTTTAACAATTCATCAATTTGCTGGGGACCCCCTGGAAGCCCTTCAAGCACCCCTGGTGGTCCCCGGACCCCCACGTTGAGAACCACTGGCTTAGGTGACCATGAAATTAAATGTAGATAGTTGTGGTAGTTAGTTGCCCCTCCCCCCCCTCCTCTCAAAACAGCTTGGACACACCACTGTTTGTTGTGGAGCAGAGAGCATTGGATGAAGCTGGAACATTCAATAACTCATTCAACTGAGAAGTGAAGATGCTTTCTTTGAAACATAGGCCTAGTCTATATTACTGCACACATTAATACATTTTTAAAAAGTGCCTAATTTCAAAAGGAATCGGATCAGATGACAAGTAGCCTAATGACTAGTTTGATTTCACCTGTTATTTTGATTACTATCTATTTCAGGGGCCAGATTCACAAAACCCTCTTAAGAAAAAAAATCTTCTCAAGTGCCATTTTTTTCTTAACTTTAGTCTTAAGAAAAAAAAAATGTTTGAATCTTTGTCCTAGTTGCTCTAAATAGGTTTTTCCCCCAAGTGTTTTGTAGATGGAAGCACTTTGGGTTGCCTCCTAGCCTTGTCTCCTAGCCTCCTAGTCTTGTCTCCTAGCCTCCTAGCCTTGTCTCCTAGCCTCAATGGCAGTAAGCCTAAAGTTTATTAACCAGAATAAATTCAGGCCCTATTTTGAGAAGTTCTTAAGTTGGAAAATGAAGGAAATTCGCAAGAAATGAAACTGTTACTAAGAAAATATTGAGGAATTGCACTTAAGAGCCTTCTTAAGAACTTCCTAAAATTTCCTCCTATGTCATATCTTAAGATCTATCTTAAGAACACATTGGTGAATCCCCCCAGAGCGTTACAAATGAGTGTTATAACCGTTCCATGGCACTGTTACAACTGACAATTGTAACAATGTCGGCCTACTTATTGTCTTTACACACTAATTGTGCAGAATATGTATGAACTATGTACATAAGTTTCCAACCCTGAATTTGCTGGTAGATAATGAGGCTATGTAGAAAAAAACAGGCGTTTTCCATCAATAGATTTTGAGTTGTAATGCAAAAAGCAATTAGTGTTACAACTGGTCTCGGTCTCCCCTAATGAGCATCAGGTGAGCTCATCCAAGTGATCGCTCTGCAAAACTACTTTAACACAAGACAACGCGCGCGCACCAAACATCAAACTGTCACGCAAAGTAGAAAACTGTAGCTTTACGTTGCAATAAGACACGCACGTGCTGCAACAGCGTGTTAGTAAACTGCGCGGGACGCAAGTTAAACAAACCGATTGGCGTGGCGTAGTCGCGATCATACCCGCTTCAAACGGTACTCAAACGACCCAGTTACTTTGGAAACACGCGGAATTCCATTCAAGTCACTAATAACTTAATATACATCAAATCAAAACAGGAGAAACTTGAATTAATTACCTGACTCCGCTTGGTTTCCATCTCTGCCGTTACTTGTAGTTAGTCTCGCCGCTGTCTGTGTGTTGCTGTGCAATGTGTGGGGGGGTTTGGCCCAGCCTGGCCGCACCTGGAGGAAAACTATTGGCCAGCGAATCAGACATCTCAAATAATGCTGCCTTTAAGCGCCTCTCATAGGCTCCTAGTTCCAATTTATACAAGCCTACGTAACGAGTCACGAGATCTTCTAGAACTTTTTTTTTTTCTTTATTATTGAACATTTTCCATGTATCTTCACATTATACCAATAGGTTCAGGTGCATACCAAAAAGACAATTGAAAACAGACAAGAATATTAAATATAACAAAAAGAAAAAATAATAACTTAAAGGGCTAGGGGTTTTTTTGTAAATCATATTCTTCTATTATACTAAAAAGTTTCATTGCATTTTTATTTTCCATGACTTTAAGGGCTTTTATGTAAGAAAGAAACTCATTATGAAATACACTAAACTTAGGTTTCACTTTCATATACTTTGATTTGTGTATATACATTTTTCCAAGAATAAGAACGTTATTAACCAGAAAGTCATCTAACAACTTCTAGAAGTTTTTTTTATTGAACAATTTCCATGTACAAACATCATGGCTTAGAAATCCTCACAATATACCAATAGGATCAGGTGCATACCAAAAAGACAGAAAAAAGACAATTCAAAACAGACTTAACTTAAGAGTGAAATCCAATTGTGTCTCCTAAATAGCAGAGTCCAGAGAAAGCTGGACTCACAGACTGGTGAGCATTGGATGGACTCCATACAAAGGATAGATCAGACTCAATGAATAATGTATAAAATAGCACCATCAGTTTCTTGTCAACATTAAAAACATTGAAACTCCTTCTCTGCTGGCCTTTCTCTAATACTGGTCTGGAAGGGTGGGCGTGATGCTCTTCTAAAATCAGTTTTTTTTATTTGTCATATTTGTTTTTGAGACATTTAACCTCAAAAAGTGATCATTGCACCACTACACAAACTCATCAACCACAGGCCCATGAGCTGTCTCCCCCTCCTGCAGTAGACTAACAAGTACAGAGTCATCTGCAAATGTGATGATTTTCCTCAATACGGACAGCCGTATTGAGGAAATACGGGAGATTGGAGAAGATAGGAAAAAAGAAACTCTACTGTACAATTTTATTATCATGTCTGTTTTTGTCTGATTTTTGTCTAATTTTTTCTTTTTTTTCTTGTTAAATACTGAATAGTTTTCAGCCTCTAGGCCTAAAATGAAATAACCTGAAAAAGGAAAATAATTCTTTGGTTGAACTGTTTGCCATTCTGCATATGCAGCCTGTGACGGGGGGTCGCGACTAGGCATCGCTTCGTTTTAAGGGGTCACGAGGCAAAATTTTGAGAACCACTGGTGTAGAGGATGAACAGTAGTGGGGACAGGACACACCCCTGTGGCGAACCCGTTGAAGATGAGTGCTGCTTTGACTGGACGCCATTAACCCTGACCCTCTACATTTCAAGTCAAGTCATCCATTTTACAGTGCTAAAATCAAGACAACAGGACAACAATTTATGGGCGTAGAGTGTTGAGGATGTAATGTGGACAAAGAATGCAAATGTCCACAAAATGTGAATAAATAACACAATAAATAAATAACAGTAGTGTTGCTATAAATAAGGATTCAGATAAGAATTAAGTGTCCCAAGATGACATAAATTGCAGCAGTCCCAATACAGTGGTGGTGTAATGCAGTGGTTCTCAACGTGGGGTCCGGGGACCGCCAGGGGTCCTTGAGGGGGTTCCAGGGGGTCTGCAGCAAATTGATCAATCGTTAAACTTCACCATTATTTAATTTACAAGAAGTTAACACAATTAGAGAATGTAGAAGAATGACTCTTTTGATCATAGTTTCACTGTTATCTCTCTACCTACAATACAGATAGTCATGGAATTCTGGACAAAATCATATCTAGCAATAAAAAATATTCTCAGATTTGGGTCTGAGAGACAAAATCTCATCAAATGGGGGTCTGTGGCTCTAATGTGGACTCAATTAGGGTCCTTGATATGAAAAAGGCTGAGAATCACTGGTGTAATGTGATGTGTGTGCCTGGGTATTGTTCTGATTTAGGACCCGAATGGCAATATTTGCTCTATAAGCAAACCGCATACAGGGTCAAGTAGACCCTCTGCCCTGCTGTTACTTCACCTGTCTCTCAAATGACTTCATGACTAGTGCGGTCAATGCTACTGACATACTCACTGAGCTTGTTAGGGGACTTTGCCTTTTTGCCATGGGCACAATGATGGACGACTCTCTCCAATGTCTAGGGACTTTCTGCTATAGAGACATATTGGGTAACAGAATATATCACACAGTTGCTCTGCACAGACTTCCAGTCATTTCCCTGTAATCTTATCTGGCCCAGGGCTTTTTCCAATTTTGCTTTTGCAGATCATAGTTCTTGGCGGCATGGTGGCTCAGTGGTTTGGACTGTTGTTTCACAGCAAGAAGGTCCTGGGTTTGAATCTTGGCCCTGGGTTTGTGTTCCCACAGTCCAAAGACATGAAGGTCAGGTGAATTGGAATTCGATCTAAATTGCCCATAGGTGTGAATGTGAGTGTGAATATGTTAGTCCTGTGATGGACTGCTGAGCTGGGTGTTTCTCTGCCTTCCACCCAATGCATGCTGGGACAGGCTCCTGCCCCTCATGACCCTGGATAGGAATAAGCCGGTAGAGAAAATGGATGGAATATAGTCTTTTAACACTCTGGGCATTGACCCTCATGTGGTATTAGCTGATCCAGTGCTTCTACTCAACAACTCCTTATGTTCATTAGTAAAATGTTAAAATAAAATGCATTCAGCACATCAGCCAACTGTATATAACTCTTAAAACCACCAAGAGTAATAGGCTTGTTGTCATTCCAAAATTTGGTGGTTTCTTCTGGTTACTATAATAAAATCCTTAATGTAACTGTTCTCCGTGTCCATAGGGTCCAGGGTGGGTGGTGTGGAAGGGAGCCAAAGGGAGGGATATGGGAGGAGGGGGGGTTGCAAAACAGATCCTCTTATTTCTTCTATTTTGTTTTGTTTTTGGTTACTTGTCAATTTTGTGCTGATTAATGCATGGACATTTGTGATTATATTTACCTACTCTATTTGTGATTTATCAACTTGTAACCCTACCCCTATATAATCATGTTTAATGTGGTGGTTTCTTTGTAAAGCCAATGTGTTTCTAAATGTATTCAAATTATTGTACAGTGGGCTATGAGTTTATGTGGAGCTAGGTGTTGCCAGGTTTTTGCTTATGAATAAAGTTGAATTTGTGTTTGAAAGCTATTAGATTTTGCCAGAAAACAGAGCACATTTCTATGTGTTGAAATAAAAGTTAAAACATAATACCCCTCCCTCCAGATATCCAGATTGCAGCATAGTGTACACACTGGTGATTATTGGTAATAGTGGCCCACTACTGTATATTATGTAATAATTTATTCTAATCAGCCTCCAGGGTTAGGGTTAGAATGGGGCAAGAATGTTTATGATCCTGTCACAGCACTCTCAAATGCACCCCACCCCCCACCCCCACACACACACTAGCTGTTGTTGTTGTTTTTTTTCACCAGTCAAACATGTCATGTTATACACCAAATATCATCCCATAAACTAGTATGTTCTCTCGAATATTTCCCTGAAGTAAAAGTTTACTGCAATACACTGTATTAGTATAGCATTTAGACATGGGCTTACACAAAACAGGATGCATGGTTTTTGAACCATCAGTTGCAACCTCAGCGAATGTCCACAAGGTGTCAGTGTTGGATCGTGTCTGTCTTTCCTGCAGTGTTGCTGCACTGCATAAACAAATGGGAACACCATGCTGAGAGATGAGCTGAAACACTTCAAAATGGGCCTTCTCACTTCTTCTAATTATTCCCTCATTAAATTTATGAAAATAATTATCTCATTAGGATTTTTTGTAGTTTGAAAACACAAAAAAACATTTTAGAAATAGTAAGATTTGCACAAGCATTCATGTCACTAGGGGTCTTGCATATTGAGACATAGTATAGATCAGTGATTCTCAACCTTTTTCATATCAAGGACCCCTAGTTTAGAGCCACGGACCCCCATCTTGATGAGATTTCTTTTCTCAGACCCAAATCTGAGAATATTTTTATTGTTAGATATGATTTTGTCCAGAATCCCATGACTATCTGTATTGTAGGTAGAGAGATAACAGAGAAACTATGACAAATAAAAAAACATTCATCTACATCCTGTGATTGTGTTCACTTGATTTATCAATTCGCTGGGGACCCCCTGGAACCCCCTCAAAGACCCCTGGTGGTCCCCGGACCCCACGTTGAGAACCACTGGTATAGATTATGATGTACCATTAACATATTCTTCTTTCCCTCAAAAGACTACCACTACACCCCTGACTATGGCAAAATCATAGGATTGGTTGGACCGTGCATTCAGTGTTCTCCCCATATTAGTTACACCAGTGTGATCAATTAGCCATGTTGTTTGTTAATATTCATTTGACTTCACTGACTGCCTGTCTGTTTGAAGAAGAAAAGCAACCAATCAGTCAAGCTGGGGAAATGGCTTTTCATACAAATGGCCCTTTCTATTGCGGAACAACAGAAGTGCAATACAAACAAGATGGATGTGAACGTAACGTTAAAAGAGGCAAAGAGACACTGTTACAATCAAATGTTGACACGTCGGAGTGTGTGGAGTCTTACAGTCAGCATTAAAATATCTCTCAAATTCAATGGGTAGGCTCAGTCATAATTCATAGAAATGCAAATATTTTCCAAACACATGAATAAAGATGACAATCCAATAAACGTTTCCTTGTGCAATATGCATGCAAAGTTATGGCACGGCAAGACGCGATGCTTTTGGCAGTACTGTACCGTGTGCCGATGTAGATTTGGACTCTTGTGCCTGTACGTGTTATGTGTGTATGCGTGTGAATATGTAGCATTAAACACCAATTTTGTGTGTGGATATTTGATGTGTGTGTGTGTGTGTGTGTTTATCAAAAAGTCTGAACCAATGGGATATCAGTTAGGGAGAAAAAGGCAGGTTTATTTGATGGGAGGGGCGAGATTGTTCAAAAATCTGTGATGCTTTTATGGGTTGGAATTTTTATGTAGGCCTCCTGGTACACGATGAAGTCACCACTACAGATTTTCCATTTTCCAGTAAGTAATGAGATTTTGATATAAAAATACAAGAAAACAAAGACTTTGTCATGTTTGTGGCTGGTGTTGTGTGGCATTACATGGATAGAATACGCTAAAAAGGTAAAAAAGTCATTTTTCATTTTGGTGTGACTTTAACCTGAACAAACTGTTAGCTAGCTAACTAGCCAACAGGCTAATTTAGCAAAGAAACTGCCGATAACTAGCCTGGTAAGACCATCCTGATCACGTGACCTCACATTCTGTTTCGCTCCACGGATCAGTCTGGACTTCTAGCCGCCCACATCGATTTCAGTGGGCGGGAGTTCTTGCCTTGACAGACAAACTCCTTCAGCCAATCAGCGTAACAAAACATGCCAAATCCAGTCGGAAGAACGGCGGAAACCTCTTTTCCGCCGAGAAACTCTGCTAATGCATACTCTTGTTCTTGTTTACTTGTTGTTATTGAGTCTATTTCTGCAATAACTGCACTTATGGCTGTGTTTACTCTACTAACGTTAAAGTTACCACTCGTTGCTTCGGGAGACGCCATTACTGTTTTGCCAGTGGTGGCCTGTATTTCACGCCATCAACTACGACGCAGTCCCTGATTGGCCCGGTTACATTGTAATTTCAGGAAATCGATGTGGGCGGCTAGAAGTCCAGACTGATCCGTGGAGCGAAACAGAATGTGAGGTCACGTGATCAGGATCAGGTCTTACCAGGCTAGCTGATAACATTAGCATGCACCTACTAGCCACTCCTAACGTTATCTTAGATACGTAGCATGAAAATTAAAAACAGGACAGTGATGGTTAGCTGACCAGATACTATGGTTAGCTAGCTAACAAGCTGACATTATCTAAACACTAAATCAATCAGATGGATCAGTGGTGAAATGATCCGTTCCCAGTCAAAAACAGCACAGAAACTAACCATGTCTGTTCAATTCTGTCGAATTGCAGCCAAGTTATACATTTAGAAACACAATCAGCCCTCTTCACACTACAGCAGTGATTCTCAACCTTTTTGATATCAAGGACCCTAATCTAGTCCACATCAGAGCCACGGACCCCCACTTGATGAGATTTCGTCTCTCGGACCCAAATCTGAGGATATTTTTATTGTCAGATATGATTTTGTCCAGAATCCCATGACTGCCTGTATTGTAGGTAGAGAGATAACAGTGAAACTATGATCAAAACAGTCATTCTAAACAGTCATTCTAAATTCTAAATGAAATAATGGTGAAGTTTAACAATTGATCAATTTGCTGGGGACCCCCTGGAACCCCCTCAAGGACCCCCGGTGGTCCCCGGACCCCACGTTGAGAACCACCGCACTACAGAACAGTGTCTATCTTTTTCCTTTGTGCATTCGGTAGGAGTTAACCATATGGCTCTTGAATCTTGAACAGTGTATCTGAATGTAAGTTTTATGTGTGTTCATTATAGAGTCGCCCTCTGCCATTCAGTGCCACTGAACATGTATACTTTTAATACTTTCAGGTGATTTTATGTTATGTTACGGTTATTCGACTTGATTGGCATGTAGGCCGGGCTGCGTGTGTGTTCGGCCATCTTCCAGTGGCCAATAGAGGGGGGGGGGGGGGTGAGACAAGCTAGTGCTATCTGTCTGTCTGCACTGAGAGAGGAAGGTCTCCCGCTGTTCATTCAACTCCCCGTCACATCTGCACATCAAGGCTCACACCGCTCCCGCATCCAGTTTTCATCTGGTGAAAAAAAAAAAATCAGTTTTACTCATGTCTCAAATGTTTTATTCACGAACAACCTTCTGTGCGTGCGGGTTTTTCTCTCTGTGTGTGTGTGTGTGTGTGTGTTCTTGTACTTCTATCCTTGTGAGAACCAGCTTGAGTTTTTGGACCTTCGGAGAGGACGTTCTGGCCGATCCTCACTTCTTCAAGGGGCTATTTTAGGATTAGGGCTTTGGGTTTAGGGTTAAGATTAGAGCTAGGATTAAGTTTAGGTTAAAGTTAAGGTTAGGGGTTAGGCAGGCAAGTAAACATTTGACAGATGATGACACACAGGAGGAGGCCAGGCTCAATATCAACCCAAACGAGAACAACATTTTCACAATATGATACTATTGATACCATACTATACACAAGTTCATCCTGTATATACTATACACCATACTGTTTATACTACATATATACTGTATATATCTTGCATTTCATATCCACTGTTCATACTGTTCATACTGTTATTTATCTGTTATTTATACTGTTATTTATCTTAGCAAACTCATACTACCCCTTAGTTTATTCCATTTATATACTTAGCGTATTCATACCACTCTGTTCATTCTGTTAATACTGGTCATACTTTACATACACCATACTGCATATACTATATATATTATTATATACATCTTGCATATTCATATATCTTGCATACTCATATCCACTATTCTACTGTTGATACTGTTAATACTGTTATATATATTATAATATATCTTAGCACATTCATACTACCCTTACAGCTTATTCTATTTATATATTACTCATATGCACATTACATTGCACTGCACTTTTACCGCTTCTTTTGCACTTCTGGTTAGATGCTAAACTGCATTTCGTTGTCTTAGTACTACTCAATGACAATAAAGTTGAATCTAATATAATCTAATCTAATCTAATATATATTGCATGGTAAAAATTCATATTAAAGCATCTTTGGAAACTGTTTTGAACTGATATCAGACAGATATTCAGGTTCTGATTTCCTAAAATGATGCAGTGGACGACTACAGGCTTCATTATAGACTATTAACACAGGTTTCCAACACTGGTACATGCCTTCACATCAACATCTATTCAGCATCAAAATGTTTTCTGGGCAGAAACACCTTTTGTAGCCGGGGATGGAGACTCTCAGTGCGGGTCAAAGTACACTGCCTGGTCTTCTGTGTGTGTGTGTGTGTGTGTGCACATGTGTGGGTGAATGGTGTGTGCGCGACTGTTGGCTTTTATATGTGTGTGTGTGTGTGTGTGTGTGTGGCTGTGGTCTTCGAAGGTGGTACAAGCCGTCCTATCGACATCTATTCAACGTCAGAAATGTTTGCTGGCTAGGGTTAAGGGTTAGGGAATGAATGGAGTCAATAGAAGTGTCCTCACAAGTATAGCGAGCCGAATGTGTGTATCTGTGTGTGTGTGTGTGTGTGTGTGTGTGTGTGTGAAGTCGCTGTAGGGCCCGTGAGAACTGAGCAGCATACCCAAACTGCTGTTAATTAGGGTGTGTGTTTTGGAAGGACAGAATGGAAAAACAAGCTGCAAGAGAACCGAACCACCGAGATCCAAAGAGCTGACTGCCAGCCGTCAGAGTGAGTCGGGGGGGCGGGGGGGTACTGGCACTGGTCTGAAGGTTTACTGATCAGCTGGCCCCCTCTTTCTCCCTGTGTTTGGGGCGGAGGGTGGGGGGGGGGGGCGGGGGGGTGGCGGGTGGAGCTCGCTGAAGCAGCGGTTCAGAAATTAAAAACAACAAAACACTGATGACTTTTATGGATTTTTTTTAGATAATGCCTTCGCTGCAGGTTGCGCTCCGCTCGGTTTGTCGTGCCAAAAAAAAAAAGAAGAAAAGAAAGAGGGGATGGAAAGTTGCGGAGGAGGGAGGGAGGGAGGGAGGGAGGAGGGGGAAACAAAAGAGAGAGTGAGGGAATCCATCCGTGAGGGGAGAGGACGGAGAGAGCCGGTGTGACAGTATTTTTTGGAAAAGGCAGAGGGAGAAGAAGAAGAAGAAGAAGGGAGTAGGAGAGAGAGAGAGAGAGGAAGGGGGCTGCGGAGCGAGACCGAGACAGAAGGAAGGAAGATAGATGGATGAGAGGGGGAAGAAAGTGGAGGGAGGGAGGGAGGACGGGAGGTTATGCGTGTGTGTGTGTGTGTGTGTGTGTGTGCTCGGTGTATTGAGTTGGGAATACGGTGTTTCCTCCTGCCATGTCTATCTTGTTGTTGTTGTGTTCCCAGCAGAGGGGTTTATCTGAAGTATCTGGGAGCTAAGTGAATTACTGTAGCCTATCTCCACACAGCAGATAAGGAGCCCGGGCCGCTTTCGGGACAATCAGATTTGCATCAAGGTCTCGGGGCATTTTTATTGACCGGCCGAGGATCCCCACGGAGTTAATACAGAGGTGGATTTACGCCGCTCTCTGTGTACGTGTGTGTGTGTGTTTGTGTGTGGCTTTTAATTCCTGCTCTTTCCAGGTCGTTGCTAAGTTACTATGCCACGGGTTCACATCAACACTTTTTATTGCCATGTACACACACACACACACACACACCCGCCCACACAGACACACGTATACACATTGAGCGCATTGTGTGTCGGCCTTGTAATTTCCCACAAGAGGCGGGGTTGAATGTTAGAGAGTTGATGAGTGGATGTGGCATCCTTGAGTGGACGGCCCCCGTGAATGTGTGTCTGGCCTTTCGATTACACTCTCTCTCTCTCTCTCTTTACTGGCCTTGCTTGGTTAGAAAGCAGCAAAGGGGCCTTGTTGCTCTGTCTAAACACTGGAAGTTATGGCTGCTTTGCAAAGCGATACAAACGGAATAGACGGCGTTGACGATTTATTTACGATGCTCTTTAAGCGTTTTAATCTTTGAGATACTGGGGGGGTTTTTTTTTTTTCTTTTTCTTTTTCCCACAGCGTAGCCGAGGGCGTCGCGGGGGCAAATTCAGGTCAAGCAAGTCAGGCAAAGTCATCTGTCACTTTGTCAGATGGCCTCTAGGGGGCGAGATGCAGTGTTTTCCCCTACAGAAGACGATAATTCAATATTATCGTTTATCGTCTTTCAGTGGGATTATATTGTGATGATATGGTGATTTTGGGATATCGAGACGCACAATTCTGCTGTCTGAACTGATGAGAACAAGCTAATTTTTTTTTTTAGAAATGGTAGGAATATTATGTGAAAATTTCAGTTTAGTTTGACATCACACCGAACATTACCATTCGGTTCAATACGATGAACATTCATTTGATTATTTAACGTGATTTCGCTTATGTGAGCCGTATCGTCATATATATCGATATTGAAAAAAATCCTTATGATTATCGTGATATTGATTTCAACCATATCGTCCAGCCCTAGAAATGGATCCAAATCGATCTCTAATGCACCTGATGTGCTCATCACGTCATGTTTGTCATGTGGAGATGCACAGACCGGTAGCATTGTATTCAATCCACGGTCTCCTGCTGTGAAAACTAAATTTTTTTTTTTTTTTTTTTTTCTTCCTCTGCAGTAAATAAAAAATGTTTATTTTTTTTTTATATTGAGTTTACTGATCTTTTTTTTTTTACCATTATACAAAACAAACAATAGGCAAGGACAATTCAAAAGACAACACTACATAAAAAAAAAACAAAAAAAAACAAAAAAACAACAACAAGCAAACAAAAACAAAACAAAACATAGCAACAAAAACAAAAACAACAACAGCAAAACAGAAATAACACAGGGGAGGGGGGGGGGGGGGGGGGATGCAAGGGTGACAACTAAATTGAAACTTAACATTCCACCATTTGCTCCAAACTCGCCTGTGTTAGTAATGGGATTCGTAGAGCAGTTTCAGTTTTTAACGGTAGGTAACGTTATTTCCTTGTGGTATTTAAGTAACGTTAGTGGAATTAAGTAATTTAACCGTGTCGCAGTGCTTCGATAGGAGTGCTTCATCGAATCGAACGTGGGCAGTGGGCCTGTACAGAATCTGTGTTTTGTATTTTCCATCTTTGTTGCTCAGCGGCTCATTGCTGTGGTGTTTCTGCACTGCCCTTCCCAGAGATCACCTGTCAATCAAACAGTGTGTCCAGTGTTGTGACGTCTTGTTCCTTGGATTTTCTCTGAGTTTCTCTTTTCTTTGTCTGTTCGGCCACGGTGGCTATCACTGCTCATGCTAACTACCCAGTCCCTCTTCTGTATATTTTTTTATTTTTTTTATTTTTTTATTTTTTTATTATTATTTCTATCGTCAGCATCAGATATACAAAGTTATCCAAAAACATAAATGGAGTAACAGAACAGTAATAACGAATAACAGACATTAAAATATACAACGCCTGGGGTTACAAACAAAGTTTGACACAAAAAGATACAAAATGAAAATAGTGCAGTACAAATTATATTAAGATGTCACATTTGGAGCACAAACTTAAAGTTTTCACAGCTTTACTATTGCATGAGGTAGATAATGTTCTAATATAGGACTCTGCTTCTTTTTTAAAGGTAGAGAAAAAGGGTTTAGTTTTCAACACCTTACATTTATGGATATAAAACTTGGCCAGCAATATGATGAGATTACACAGAAAAAATTCATTATCCAATTCTTTCCTGTAATTTGTAAAACCAAACAATACATCCTTCAGGCCCCTCTTCTGTATATTCTAAGCAAACCGGAAACGTAAAACGCATCACTTCCTGTACGCTAGAGGATTTGTCCCAGGAAAGAGCTGCCAGACACCGGGTGTTTAGAACAGCAAATGGAAAAGCTTTCATGAACTGGATATAGGCTGAATTACTGTTGCGTTATATCAATCAGTGATGAAGAGAAGCAAAACAGACATTTATTTAAATGAAAATGTCAAGGATTATTACTTTAAAAAGTACATCAAATGTGGTGCATCCCAGCAAACCTGTTCCATCTGTCTGTCTGTTTGTCTGTTAGCAGGATAAATCCAAAAGTTATGAACGGATTTGCATGAAACTCTGCGGAAAGTTTGGTCATGGGGTAAAGAAGAAGTGATTAACTTTTCACACCGATTGGCCACAGGGGGGGGGGGCGTGGCAGTGGGGGCGTGGCTTCTCACAAAAAGGCATTTAACTTCCAAACGGATTCATGTAACACCATGAAACTTATGGCCTATCAGCAGACAGAAGAAGAGGCAAATCCTCCATTTCTGGCCCAGTCAAACAACCTGGGGCCACCGGAGGGCTCATTTCCTGTTTAGATGGCTAAAAGCAAGAAGTGGAAAAATTTGAACAGCCATATCTCATGTCCCATTTCAGGTCCAGTCATGAAAATGTGTGCATCTCCTGAAGTGAAACAAGTTGGTAATGGGGCATGGAAGTAATTCTTCACTTTTGGTGAAAATCCAACATGTGGAACGGGTATATATTGACAGTTGCATAGTGTTGGCCATGGGCGTAGGGAGCACGGGGGACAGGGGGGACATGTCCCGCTCCAATATTAAAAGATGATTAAAATGTCCCCCTCAAATAACCCTAACCCTAACCCTAACCCTAACCCTAACCCTCCAATATTAAAAGATGATTAAAATGTCCCCCTCAAATAATAAACCACAACATTGTGTTATTTTGCCTCTGGGTTGAAAAATCAACCGCGGGACTTTTATTTTGAAAAGCTTTTGACTTTGTGCAATGTGGAATGAAGTTGAATGAAGTATCTCCAAATAGACCTGATAGGGCGTCATATCGGTGAGGAGCAGACAGCAGCCGAGGAAGCGCAGCAAAAACAAAGCTGCATAAATCATGTGAAGAGGTGTCACTCTAGCCCTAAATTAAATATCTTAATTAATAATATCGTAATTACGTGTTCTGTTCTGCAATACTAAAATCATTCCACTGAGGTTTTGGCCCGCAAAGGCAGATTGTAAAGAATATAATGGCTTACATTCTGATGCAGGCCTTTGTGGGCAAAACGACAATGGAATGATATTAACTGTGTCCAAAAAATAAATACATTTATATTGTGAGCCGAGTGATGTGATTCACTTGATCTGATGAAGCAGAGAAGTCAGCGAGCACAGGGCCGTTAAAGTGTCAATCATGATGAAGAAATTCACGGTAATCAAACAAGATGTCCAATGAACACTACTGGTCGATAGAGAGAGAAAAGAAAAAAGAGGATGTGCAGCAAATGAAAGGTATGATATTGCGGCAAGGAGGAATAAATGTGTAAAAAGTTATATAAAGCTAGTTTTCATAACTGTCAACAACAAAAGGTCAGTAGCTTTGTTGTCACTGCTTCCAGAAAGCACAGACAGCTCTGTGTGTCAGTTATATAAAGACAATACTTTGTCTATTTGCCTCAGTATCCTGTATGCTTGTAGGTATGTAATCTTCTGATCTCTGATATTATTACAGCACTATATTTTCATATGTGCAGATTTTTTAAAATGGCAAGGTAGGTTAGGCCTAGTTGTTTTGCAGCTAAACTTAAACTTAACTCTTCACCATATTGGATGGCTTGTATTGTCTGAAACGTTTCTTTGCATGGCTCATTATCCTAGCGTAATGGAACAGGTACTATGCTAGCTTTTTGTATGTACTTTATAATTAACATCTTTTCAAGCTAAAGCCAGTCAGTGTTGTAGCAGGGCTTGGAGAAAAAACACACTTGGCTCTTCAAAAGGACCAGTGTACCGCAAAAAATAAATGACTAGAAACCAGATAATATAAGTGCAGTTCATGAAATAGTCACGAAAATTTAATCTATTGTTTCTTGTACATGGACACGATTTTGCCATTTTTTTTTCGTGAAATGAACACGACCTAAAAAACGTGCCTCCACCACGACCTGAAGTACGTTCCTCCACCATGAATTTGAAAACGTAAGTTTTGGCAAATAAAACTACTTGTGTTACGGTTATGGTTAGGCAACTAAAGCAACTTGGTTAAGGTTAGAGAAATGGTTTGGTCATGGGTAAATAAAAAAAACGTTCGTTAACAATGTAAATGTGGCGGTCGTCGGCATCAAAGGCAAACGTATACGCACATCCACCACCCCGACCACAACACCCTGACTGGCCACCGTTTTATTTCAGTGTCACACTACTTCCTGAGTCCCGACTGACAGAAAAAAAAACAGGTTGCAGGCACGAAAGATACTTCCAATTGAAATACATTAGTTTGAAAGCGTCACGAAAAAAATTGAAAAATTTTGTCCATGTACACGAATCAATAGATTAAATTTCGGGACTATTTCACAAACTGCCGTGAGACCGGGTTGATAACACTGTAATTCGAAGACAGAAATTATTATTATCGTTATTGTATTATTATTAATGAGAAACAGGCGGAACTAGATAGATTGGCTGAAAGCCTGCTGTAACCAAGACATAAAGTCTGATCTGTCACTTAGCACCTGAGTCATTCTTTCTTTATTTTCAGATAGGCTTTTTAAAAGTTACTAGAAATGAGTATTGCAGAGCTGTTTTTTGAAAAAGTCAAATAGTCAAATCTGCCCCCCCCCCCCATGGCCAACTGCTTCCTACGCCCATGGTGTTGGTGGAGGTATGCGCTCCACTGAGTGCCATCTAGTTACAATATGATTTTTATGCCATGGCCTAAAAGGCGTTATGTTTTCGGGTTGTCCGTCCGTCCCATTCTCGTGAACGCGATATCTCAGGAACGCCTCGAGGGAATTTCTTCAAATTTGGCACAAACGTCCACTTGGACTCAAGGATGAACTGACTAGAATTTGGCGGTCAAAGGTCAAAGGTCACTGCGACCTCACAAAAGACGTTTTTGGCCACAACTCAAGAATTCATACGCTAATTACGACAAAATTTCACACAAACGTCTAATAGGATAAAGCGATGAAGCGATGACGTTTTCTATCCAAAAGTTGAAAGGTCAACTTCACTGTGACATCATAATGTTTTGCTTACCACTGTAGCTGAGAAAACGATCTTGGGTCATTCTACAAAAACGGGTGGAAGTGCTGTCACTTACTTTTGCAGACACCAAAATCCTTTAAATTGACCTAATAATCACATGAATTATATATGTTCAATAAATAAAGACTGTCCTTGCAATGAGAAAACAAAGTTTATTGGCGGAGGCGGTTATTTCTACCATGCCATAATATCATATTGTAACAATTTTGCGCTTGTTTGGGTCGATGTTGAACTAGCCTTGAATTGCCTTGGTGTGGTTGTAACGTGCTTCAACCCTCTCTCTCTCTCCCCGTTACCCCCTCTCTCATCCAGGCACGTTATCCCGCGTTCCTCCTCCGCCTCTCCCTCCATTCTCACGCTCTATTTTTAAGAGCGTGAACTTTTTCGGCTCCGCTCTTCGTGGTCGTCGTCGTCATCATCGGCTGCCGCTGTGTTTTCCACTGGAAAGGATATGTGCAAAGTTTCTTTAGCGTCTCGTGTTAGTCTTCCTCAGAGTCAAATTAGTTTGTGGAAATCTGTCAGTCTGTCGCTAAGAAGTGTCAGCTGCTTAGCGACAGCAGATCCTGAGCCGCGGGGCCTTGTCTGACACACACCCACGCCCTCACACACACACACACACACACACACACACACACACATATCGACAACTGTCACAGACACACATGTACGCACTTAAGAATGCGCGTGTGCATACATGCCTGTACTGTACGCTCGTTCTCTCTCGCTCTACCTCTCTCTCTTCCCCACACACACACACACACAGCTGTGCCTCCGCCTCCCCTCGCCCCAAACAGCAGCGGGGGGTGGGGTGATCTCTCTTCCCCGGTCTCACCTGAGGGCGAGCTGCGAGCGCCAGCAATCTGTTGGCTGTCACTCCCCATCACTTTTCAATCCTCATTCCCCTCCGATACACAAGCCCAGACCCCGGCTGCAAGCAAACTCTTTAAAGACTTTGAAAATCAACTCGAGTCATCTGACTGGGGTTCAACAGCTGCTCGGTAATGAAGGGACCTTCATGTGCGGAGGCCTCGGTGCTCTCTTTCATTTTTTTTTTTATTTTTTTTTTTTATAATTATCTCTCTTTTTTTTTTTTTATATATAGCCTAACGCTGCCTGTCAAAAGTTCGGGGACAGCTCGCGGAATGCGTTATGTTTTTCATTCTCTTAAAGCCATTTTTGATCTAAAGGCGTATGCTTCAAAAATTGAGATATGTTTCTTAGACAAATCTAAATAGTGAAGTTGATCCTATGTATGAATTTCTTTCCAAAGCCTTTCCATCAAGGCAAAGGGCGGCTACTTTAAATAATCCAAAATATAAGATAGTTTGGATTTGTTTAACACTTTTCTGGTCGCTGCATAATTCCATTTGTGCAATTTCATAGTTTTGATGTCTTCACTGTTATTCTAAAATGTGGAAATTAGTAAAAAAGAAAGAAAAATGTGATGTCCCCAATCTTTGTATATAGACTGCTTTTGCGTTTGATTTGGTTTTCTTTTCTTTTCAATGGCGTGTTTGATGCTGCATTGGTAACACTTTACAATAAGAGTCACTAAATTGAGGGTTAGTTAATGCTTAATAACAATTAACAGTTAACTAATGTGTAATTTACTAATGGTGTTCATGTTAACTAAGGTATTAATTTATACATTATTTAATAGTTTATAAAGATGACTATTAAATAATGTATAAATTAATACCTTAGTTAACATGAACACCATTAGTAAATGACTACCAGACACATTAGTTAACTTGACTTAGTGACCCTTATTGTAAAGTGTTACCACTGCATTCAAGTCAGACCAGACCATCTATCTTTTTTTAACTGTTCCTACTTTTTTTTAAATTTTAAGTTTTTTTGCCCAGAGTCAAGCTTTTGCTCTTGAGAGTGTCCTAATTTTTTTTATTTTTTTTTGGCTCCTGTATGGAATTATTTTCTTTTAACTAATTTCTCTGATGCTGTGTGTGTGGTAAAACTGGATTCTTCTCTTTCCATTGCTTTTGTATTATATATATCCAGTCAGTATTTTATGTCCAAAAAGAGAAATCATTTGAAAAAGTCTGACATCTACTTTTGCAGACAGATTGCAGACATGAAGGATGAAGCATGTGGAACATTAATATTTGTGATGTTACGTGCTAAAACCTACAAAACAGCAACATTTTTGACTATAACTATAACTAAATCCTTAAATGGATCAACTCACAGCATAGAAGTTAAAGATGCTCTATGATTTTCAAATAGTGCATCATAATTCTAGGCTACAAAGAAATGGAGCCATTTTTCAGTACACTAACCCCTTGAAAACAGTAATTACCCACAATTTTATATTTATCAAACAAGGAACCCTTTAGGTTTTAATTGATTTCAGAAGAGGGTAAATTAGCTTTGTGGATGCTCTGTAATGTGATTAGTTCAGTCTGTTAAACCCCAGTTATAAGGGATGTGCACACTTACAGAAGCAGGGTATTTGTATTTCCCTTTTTAATTGATGGCAGAACTGAGCAGCCTATATAGGCGATCAAAGAAAGTCCTGTTGTGTTTTTCTGAACACGAGAACCAGCTATTGTGTTTTCAAGTGTTCAAATGGATCCCACAGGGTCCGCGGTCAATGAATTTTCCTTCAATCCGGTTATTCATCAAGATATTCAACTTCTCACACGCTGAAACAAATCATGAACATTTATTTCAACAGTTCCATTTTGTTCAGACGATGGTTGAAAAATCAAGTCTACAAATATTTTAACAAAAAAAGAAATTCACTCTCCTTATCTTGCAAATCACTGAGAAAATTTGTAAAAAAAAAATATATATATATATATATTTTTTTAGCTTATGCTTATAGATATGAGTGATATTTGCATGGATTTTAGGCCATTTAAATCTTCTTACTCTCTTCACTATGTTATTCTACAGCCATTTTTCAACTTAATAAACAATATTTATTTTAATTGATATGTACTGATTCTTTTAGACTTGCCCTGCTCAAACAAATGCATTACTGTGTAAAATCACCTAAATATGTGAGGGGTATGTTGATCTGTTCTTGGGGGGTAATAGAGTGTGAGTGGTGAGAAACATGAGGGCAGTTTGTACTTACAGACACTGAAGAAGTCTGAATGAATGAAAACCAGGGAGCAGAGTTACTTCAGTGTGAATTCCAGTTCCCTCACCAATACATTTGTTTGGCAGTTAGTTTTAGAGACTCCTTTTCCCTTCATTTAACCCCACGTCAAGACACGTCCTGCTGAATCGACTCCGTTCAATTAGCAAGGCTAATAAGCTCAATAAATTAATTCAAGGGACTTAAATACCTGTTGTGCGCATGCATACTAAGCGCGCAGCACAGTGTGCATTTTAATATGCAGATTTTATATGTTCGTTTTTGTCTTTTGTCTTGTCTTGTATGTAGGGCTGCAACTAACGATTATTTTCATCGTCGATTAATCTGTCGATTCTTTTCTCGATTAATCGATTAGTTGTTTGGTCTATAAAATGTCAGAAAATGGTGAAAAATGTGGATCAGTGTTTCCCAAAGCCCAAGATGACGTCCTCAAATGTCTTGTTTTGTCCACAACCCAAAGATATTCAGTTTACTGTCATAGAGGAGGAAAGAAACCAGGAAATATTCACATTTAAGAAGCTGGAATCAGAGAATTTTGACTTATGTTTCTTAAAAAATTACTCAAACCGATGAATTGTTTATCAAAATAATTGGCGATTAATTTAATAGTTGACAACTAATTGATTAATCGTTGCAGCTCTACTTCTATGATATTACGGCATGGCAGAAATTCATATTTAAAGGATAAGTTAGGCGATTTTGAACCTATATATAATTGTCTCTTTCATACCTGTAGCACTTGGACCCACAGAGAATACTGGCTCCAGAGTCAGCTGGCAGTTGAAACGGCAAGCTCCGTTGCCTCCGCATTTGATGTACTCCTCCATTTTAAAGTAATAATCCTTGACGTTTTCATATAAATAAATGTCTGTTTTGCTACTTTCTATTGCTGATTCCTATAACTCAACAGTGATTCAACCTATATCAAGTTCCATGAATCCATGAAAACTTTTACATTTACTGTTCTAGAACAGTGGTTCTCAACGTGGGGTCCGGGGACCCCCAGGGGTCCTTGAGGGGGATCCAGGGGGTCCCAAGCAAATTGATGAAATGTTCATCTTCAGCATTATTTCATTTACAAGACGTGAACACAATTAGAGAATGAAGAGGAATGACTGTTTTATTCTCAGATTTGGGTTTGAGAGACAAAATCTCATCATATGGGGGTCCGTGGCCCTGATGTGGACTGAATTTGGGGGTCCTTGATATGAAAAAGGTTGAGAATCACTGTTCTAGAACACCTAGCTCTTTCCTGGGAAAAATCCTTTACCGCACAGGAAGTGATGCGTTTCACATTTCCGGTTCGTTTGGAATAAGTAGAAGAAGAACTGGGTAGCTAGCATGAGCAGCGATAACCACCATGGCTGAACTGACAAAGAGAAAAGAGAAACTCAAACTGCATCACCAGAAAATCCAAGCTCCGCCCACACCGCTTGATTGACAGGTGATCTTGCAGGTCCTATGATGGTGGAAAGAAAATAAACCCTCTAAAAGAGAAGTGGGAATGTTTTAAAAAAGCAATAGAAGCCACAGATGAAAATGTACATCCTTTATCGATGCACCATCATTTATTTATGATGTTTGTGCCCTTCTCTCTCTCTCTCTCTCTCTCTCTCTCTCTCTCTCTCTCCCTCCCTCCCTCCCAGTTGATCCGTCTGACAGGCGGAGGCTAATTCATCCAGGTGATAAGGCATGTCATTGGCTCTTTGTGCTCTGTGCCCCCGCCGCTACTGTGCTTAATTTAACCTGCCGCATGTCGCAGAGCACGCTGGTCAATATTAGCTCTGCAGCCCGCTGGACTCAGAAGGACATGTTTGTTCACCCTGCACCTCCCTCCGCCGGAGAGAAAACAAACACGCCCCTTACAACTTGCGCACACACACACACACACACACACACACACAGGGTGGTGATTGCCCTGATAGCAGGTATGGAACAGTCACTCAGCAAAGCCACCCAGAGCCAACAGTAAAACATAGTACCAGCAGATGTTTGATAAAGCAAAAGTGTGTGTGTGTGTGTGTGTGTGTGTGTGTGTTTGCACAGCCTGGTTTCACGTTTCATGTTCCTTCTCATGTTTTCTTTCTAACACTTCCCCTCCAAATTTTTCATGCCTACGGCTCTCTTTCTGGACAGACTTCCCTCTAAGGTTTCGCCAATATGGGATTTTTATTTGAACTGTTTTGATTTGGATTTTCAACAATAGAGGACGGTGGTCACAACATACACGATAAAAGACATAGTGGCATGACCTTCACGTATGACCATACGACCAAAACATACTCCATAACATCTACAGAAAACAGATAATGAATAGCGCATAACAGGCAATAATAGATAACTTTAAATGTAAAAATAAAATAACTTATGAGGTCCCGGGGTGGGGGGGGGGGGGTGGACCACACCCAGAGTCCCTTGTCAACTGCCTACATGAAATAAAAATATGGATGTCATCAAATCTACTCAAGCTTAACAGCAACAAAACAGAGCTCATGGTTGTGGCTCCCAAAGGCGCTGCTCCAGAA
Organism: Centroberyx affinis; assembly: GCF_046629955.1. NCBI lineage: Eukaryota > Metazoa > Chordata > Actinopteri > Beryciformes > Berycidae > Centroberyx > Centroberyx affinis. The sequence goes on along the minus strand of NW_027283605.1, from coordinate 43,798 downwards.
GGTTGGAGAGATCCCCAGAAGTCCGCAACCTGGGTGTCATTCTGGACTCCACCCTCTCTTTTCAGTCACACATCAAATCCACCACCAAATCCGCTTTCTACCACCTCAAAAAACATCTCCAGACTACGGCCATCACTCTCCGACTCTGTGGCAGAGACCCTCATCCGTGCCTTCGTTACCTCTCGTCTGGATTACTGCAATGGAGTCCTGTTCGGGGGACCCAGAAAAGTCCTGGACAGGCCTCCAGTATGTGCAGAACTCAGCTGCCAGGGTTCTCACCCGCAGCACATCACCCCCCCCACCCTCATTCAACTTCACTGGCTCCCGGTCAAGTCCAGCATCTCCTACAAAATCCTCCTCCTCACCTATAAATCCCTCCATGCCCTCGCCCCCCAGTACCTATCTGACCTCCTCCACCCCTATACCCCATCCCGGGAATCTGCGGTCCTCAGACATGGGTCTGCTCTCCACCCCCCCACACCAGCCTGCGATCTTTTGGGGACAGAGCCTTCAGTGTGGCAGCCCCCCACCCTCTGGAACTCTCTCCAGAGATCCGCAATGCTCCATCTTTGGACACTTTTAAAAAAAATCCTTGCTATTATTATTTTCTGTTATTGTGATTTGTCTGCTTCACTGTGTAAAGCGTCCTTGGGTTTCTTGAAAGGCGCTATATAAATCTTAAGTTATTACTATTATTATTATTATTAATATGGGATTTTTTAAGGCTGATTACGACACCGACAATTTTGCGCTGAAGCTGTCACTAGCCGATATTCCGTATGTTTAATTTTTGAATATTTTTGAATTTTTGAAAAATTAAGATTTTTAGTCTTGTCAGGGTGGAAAAGCCTCTGAAACAACATTTAGACCATCATGGGACATTAAATCTATCCGCTGAGACCTAGGATAATAATACCAATAATAAAAAATAATGATGATGATAATAATAATGATAATAATAATAATGATGTGTGAATCAGATCAAAATGTCTCATCAGAACCAATAGATATCCACGCACAACCAGTGTAGTTTTGATCAATTCTACAATAAATATGTAATCAATCAAACTGCAACAACCTATATATGAGGATTTATTGGGGGGGGGAGGGTTTACTGTGGGAGTTTTTCAGCTCATATCCTATTTGTTCAGTCTCCGCAGCTCTATGAGGGAAGCAAGGTAGCGGCTCACTGGGTTTAGATTGTTTGTCATTTGGCATTTCAAGTGGAACTAACAAGCCTATAAAATGGTAACGAGAGGAAGGGGTGGAGGAGGTGGAGGGCAACCTAGACAGAGGGGAGAGAGAGACATTAAGAGGAAAGGGGGGGAAGAATGAGAGAGGAGGGAAGAGGTGAGGAGAGGAGCGAGAGATGGATGGATGGATGGGTGGAGAGAGAGAGGGTGCGAGAGAAAACGAGAGGTGTGGATATAAGAGATGGGAAGAGGGTGAGAGGGAGAAATTTCGTGTGAAATTGTTTGTGAGATTTGGTAACAATATCTGGGTATTTCATGCTTGCGTGGCTCTGCACCCCCCTCCTCATTCTTCTCTCTGTTTATTTCTCTTTTATTTTTCCCCTGAGCGGCGATGATGGGATGCCGTTGGTGTGTTGGAACCAACGCTGATAGGGTCAGTGGAGGTTCAGTGTCCCCTTTCTTCTGAAACAAACACCTTCAATAAATACAAAGGTAGCAACCGTAGAGAAGCGTGATTTGAAAGAATGAATGAATGAAAGAAAGAAAGAATGTTAAGGTGGAGGGTCAGGCTATCGTGGAAGTGGGCATGTCAACGTCAAACCGGCTCAGAACAATAACAGACTGTAGTCTACACTCAGTTATTGAGGAATATTTTCCGCCTCAATCGCCCCCCCGTCTGTGAAAAGAGTTTTACGTGAATCATTCAAAAAGACACCATCGTCCTGAACTGAGCTTGCAAGCTAGAAAAAAATAGAAAGAAAAAGCGGGGAGTGGGGGAAGTAATTCCAACGGTTATCAAAATTTCATTGGATGAAATTTTCGTATACGCCCCCCCCCCCCCCAGTGCAGGATGAGTCATCAACAGAAATGTCTAGTTTATTGGAAAGAGACAGGCTGTTAATTTTGATATAAGATTTCTAGAAATCAAGCTTTTTTTTCACCTGTATTGGTGAATAGGTTTACACCAAGTCCAGCAATATCGGCAAAAAGGTTTCATTTCATGGGGTCTTTAACCACCAAGTTAAATCCACGACCAGGTTGAGTTCAGTTCAGCCCTGACCCTCCAGACCAAGTCTTAAGGGGGTCGTGACCGATTCAAGACCGAAACCAGAGCACAGCCAGTCCTATCCAGGACCAAAATAGGCAATAAACAGTTTACACGACTTTCCTAAAATAATGATAAAGGAGTTTGTTATGGATCAACAGAGATATAGATCTATCTGCAGGAGCTCTGTACTCAACATCCATCTAATCAATGCATAGACGTTTGAGGGCCATTGCAGATACAGGTAAAAGCCCTTAAATCGTTTGAAGTGCTGCGGAGAAAATATATGAAGGTAGAGAAAAACATATGTTTGAACATTTTTAGATAGTCAAGAAAAATTTGAGTCAGCATCCAATAGTGGCCCAGACCAAGACAACTCTGAGTCAAAATAGACACAAGCCTGAGGCAAGTCTTCTTGCCATAATGGGATGTTCTGAGAGTGCCTTTGAGCTACCATACGAGACCCAACAGGCTCTCATGTTTGGCATGGTTATAGCTAAAAGGGTTATTATGAGAGAGTGGAAATCAACCTCCCCTCCTTGCTTCCAAGAATTGGCTTAATGACATGGTTTCCTGTTTATATTTAGAGCAGATAAGGTAATGCACGTCTGACTCTTACTCCATGTTTCTGAAGATCTGGTAACCCTTCATTGACCATATTAGGGGGCGGTGTGTTTGATGTGTGATGAGTATACTCCATTGTACATTTAATTTATCTCGATCTGATCTACTTCTTGGCATTTACTTATCATTGCACATTCACCGGTCCCCTGATCTTGATTATGTATGGTTTCCTCTGACAATTTTAGATCATTCTATTCAGCTATGGACACTGTGGACTAATCTGGCATGCATGGACAATTAACACTATATACTTCATTTGTAATCTGCCATTTTGTTTGTTTGTTTGTGCTGGGGAGGTGGGAGTGGGTGGAGGTTGTCTGTGTGTTCTGTTTCTGGTATTTTTACATCCTTTTTATTGCATTTCTGTATGCTTATATATTGGAAAAGCTCAAAAAAAACAACAACCTAGAAATAACCGCCTCACGGTTGTATGCCTCTGCCAATAAACTTTGTTTAAAAAAAAATCCAAGACGTCAGAAAAGTGGACTCAACCGGTAATCAATCAAACCGCGACCAGACTCAAGTACCGCAGCCCTGGTGTGGGTGTTACAATTGTAATGTTGTGACAATGTCAAGCATTTCCAAAGCCCTGCATGTGCAACTAACAGCGCCCATGAGAACAAAGGCCAAAGAAGAAAGAAGAGGTTGAAAAGTGATGGGAAGGTTAAAACAGTGGGAACGATTGAGGGCAAGAAGAAAAGAAAAGGGAAAAAATCTGTCTTGTTAGAATGAATGGCTTTATTAGGCTGACTCTTTACACCAGTAGCACCATTACCGCCAGCACCATCAAACAGAAGGCTTGACGACGAGCAGAAAACAAGGAGGGGAGGAGCAGTGTCACAGTAGAAGAGGGAGATTACCACTGGGAATTTGCAATTGTTGTTGAGGAGTTTTGAGAGGGCCGCATGTTTTATGGATGAACCACTTGAAATAACTGAACATTAGCAACACTGGTTACATAACTTGTCTTTCAATGACCCAGCTGATATTCTTCGTAGATGTGGAGAATTTTCACTTTGATGTCAGATTTTCCCTGTCAGGCTCATTGACTTGCATTCACTCCCAACAGCGATCCAGGGATTCACTCCTCGAACAAGCTGCTGTAGCCTGGATCCAGCCCAATGAATCACTCATCTTCCATCTAATTCGAATTTGCTCGCTAACCTCGTGAACATCTGAATTTAGTGATTCATGGGACTAGCGGTTGTTTCCTCTCAGGACGCAGCTCAGGCTTACAGTTCTTGGGCGGTATCTTGTGTTTAGATGTACCCGCGTGTAGTAAAGCAAGTCTGCTGTTAAGGGTAGGCAGTAACAGCCTGGGCTGAGGAATGAAATATGATGGATTGGACAGTCAGTCAGATTGCCACATGGTTAGCGAGCGCATATGTGTGAAAAAGAAAATGAGTGATTAATGGGGCCGGAGCCAGGCTAGAGCTGCATAGTCAAAAATCACATCTTTTAAAAATGATCTTTTTTTTGTCTTTATTCAAGGTTAAGTATAAGCATTGCATCTCTTTTGAAGTTAAAATTATGGTGAGGTGGCAGGGGGTTAGCTTTTACGGTGATAGTTTATGAGTTTAGGGTGAAAATGTATGAGGAGTTCCTATGTTGTAGCCTTTGCGTTTTACACATAAAATAGAGAGTATTGTGGGACACATAGCAACCATTACTTTCTTCCATTTAGCTTGCTCCATACTAAGGCTGCCCTCCTGTTGCCCTTTATGACATCACAAAGAAAGTCCATAATGTCAGAATTTCCTTTGTCTATAGTTGGCTTTTTAGATGATGCAGCTCACCCTCTGGCGGGTATTGGAGGCTGATACATGTGATCGATGTCAGCTTGTCAGCTAGCTCAGTGGTTCTCGATCTGGGGGTCGGGACCCCTCAGGGGATCGCAAGATCATTTCAGGGGGATCACAAGATGATTTATAGGATAGAAAAAAGCATATTTCTGCTATAAAAATGTTTTATCACGTCTGCTTTTGCTTTTATTCTTGTGAAATACTGAATAGTTTTCAGTCTCTAGGCCTCCTCAGATAATGAGTCAAATGAAACAACCTGAAAAGGGAAAATCATTGTTTGGTTGAACTCTGCACATTTGTAACAGGGGTTGTGAGTAGTCATCACTTTGTTTTAAGGGGTCACAAGCCAAAAAGGTTGAGAGCCACTGAGCTAGCTAACCATAGTCTCTGATCAGCTAGCAATCATTATCTAGTTGTTAGCTGATTTGCACATTGACTAACCTTATCCAATGGCTAGTAGTAGCCAGTAGTGGCTAGTAGTTGCGTGTTAACGTTAACATTGGTTGCTTTGCCAAATGAGCCTGCTGGCTAGTTAGCTAGCTAACAATCTCGGAACCCATCTCCTATCGGTCTGACGACGATTAGACTCTGGGAGCACAGTCTGATTAGCAACTTGAGACGCGAGAGCCGAACGTTTCTCCACACAATACACAAACATCGATACTTTTTGTAGGTGTTTTAAGTCCAGACGACATTTGGGCTAATCTCTATAAACAGATATCTGCATATGAGACGTCGTCTCTCAACTCCGACTCCATTCTCACGTCTCAAGTTGCTAATCGGACTGTAAACAATGACCAGCGCACGGAAGAGGAAGTCTTGGCCCGGATGTCTGCTGGCTACACTGAAAACCCCGAAATATTGGCCGTCGCCCCCAGAGTCTAATCGTCCTCAGACCGATAGACGATGGGTTCCGAGATTGGCTAGCTAACAGTTTGTTCAGGTTAACTGAGCTGACTCATCTCAAGCTACAACTCTTTGTGTTTTGGAGTAGAGACTAGGGCTAAAGACAAGACAGTTTACTGTGTCACAGTCACTTTCAGTTCAGTTTACCCACCTTTTTAGGCTGACATAAATGTTAATGACCTAAATTCACATATCATAGTAAGTAGGGGTGGGAATCACAGAGTAACTCACGATACGATACTATCACGATACGTTGCCCACGATAACGATGGTATCACGATACAGCGATTCTGCGATACTCGATATATTGCAAGACAATTCATCTACGATACATCACGATATCTGTGTAACTGAAGAAGAAAAAATACCCCTAAAAAGGCAAAAAGCAGGAACTGTGGTGCCCAGGGGGTTCCTCAAATTTTTGAGTAGCCAGCCAGATGGGAAAAGTAGCCGGCTAAGGGATTTTGGAGTGGCAAAATGCCCCCAATTTTACATGGTCATAACACCTGCATACTGGCTTTAACAAACCTCCTAAAACAGAAGTCCCTCTAATCTTTCCCTTTTCCTCCCTTTACTTCTCCCATTTATATTTTGAACATTGGCAAAATGGAGTCAGTGGGACTTGGTTAAACTTGGGTGGTAACATCAAAGGCCAGGAATTTCTTTGGGAGTGTTACATGAAGCCCCTAAAATGATCTCCTCAGCTAATGCCTTGTATTTAGCGTTATACAGTAGTTTCAGCTGTAACGCTTCAGTTGAGTCCGTCGTTACCATGGCAACCGTTCACTGCACGATCCGAGGTTCAGCAGAAATCGCTATTATTTTGAAACCTCTATGAAACTCACAACTCTCCTTGCAATTTCACACGCAGTTCGGTTATTAAGGAGAGTGACAACCGCATTCTATAACCAAACTCACTACCTGAAAAAATCAGGTACTGACTACCCAATCTGACAGCGGTTTCGGTTAGTAGTGTGAACCAGAACGGGACTGGACAACTGGTTGTTACGTGGCGCGACACTCGTTATGTTATGTAACATTATCATCCTTAATTTGAAAGAGACAAACTGAAAATACAGGCAGTGGTAAACGTTACTATGGTTACAGACATTATTTCCATAGCCAGAGCCATCGCGAGATTGGAGGAATGGAGTGACTCCTGTTAACCGTACAGACACAGTCTAGTCATTTTACTTCAGTCTGCTCCAGTATGTACCATACATATGCGCAGTCACTCTCATTCATAAATTCGGTTGTCACTACCAAATTCTGATAGTGTGTACGTTTAGTGACATTCAGTTATAAAAGTAGCCGGCCAGACAGAGGTGAGCAGACGGCTAAATAGCCGGCAGCCGGCGCTTGGGGACCCCTGGGTGCCTCTCTGATTTGCTTTCCCCCGCTGTCCGCCGTTTTCCCCTTGAGTGAGTTATTCGTCTTCTTCACCGCAAGTTAGTTAACTTCAGTTCACTTTACCCTCATTCATTTGATAAGCGCCACCACGAGGAGTCATTAAGTAGTGACTCTGGTAATTCAAAATGGTAACAGGCTTAATGCGGGGGAATCCGTTCAGAGCGCCTGCATGTTTTAATAAAAATATCGATATTTGGCGCCAGTGTATCGATAACGTATCGCAAGAGGAAGTATGACGATATATTCCAGTATCAATATTTTGTCCCACCCCTAATAGTAAGTGGTGTCAAAATTGTGATGATGATTATATGAGGATATGTCTTTTAATTCTAAAAATCTCTTTTAATTCAATAAATTCACTAATGTTTTTTTTGTATTGGTGGTTGTTTGACTTATAATTATCGCCGACTGTAAGTCAGCGTTTACCCACCTTTTGATTTACCACTACACGACTCATTATAACATCACTGAACCAACCTACACTCACACCACAACAATCTTTTTGAGGTATCTCTGTTTTAATTCTCCAATGGACCTTCATGACGTGATCGCTAGGAGATTTACGACGCCACTCCAAAAAGCCGCTATTGTGACGTCACAGTGGCCGTCTTCTATTGTGATGTCACAGTGTGTGTGTGTGTGTTGTCTATTGTGCTAGTGCTGTTCTGGTCCCCATATGTCTCTCTCCCCGGAGAGAGGAGGCTCTCCACTGATTAGCTGAACAGCTTGTTGCCTAACAGGCCATGAGGTTGAACGACCTCTGGGGTGAACAGAGAGGCATGTAATTAGGTTGATGGGACAAGGTTGTAACACGTGTGTGCGTGTGTGTGTGTGAGTGTGTGTGTGCGCGTGGGGTGATGTGTATGTCATCATTAAAATGGACTCACTGATTACTGTTTGCAATTTGTAACCGAGGCTGAAAAAAAAGCTGTTAACACATCAACAAAAAGCATCTTGCCCACTATTGTCTCTCTCCCCTCCCTCTCTCTCTCTCTGATATCTATAGAGCTGTCTGATCTCATGCTTATGATTCTGGGCAGAACAAAACCAGATAGTTTGGTCCAACCGCCAATTCCATTATCTTGTTTCTCCTGTTGTCAGTGAGACTAATCTGTGACACCCAGGCATTAGTATTATGCAGATGCTCACCCATAGAACTGTGTGCTATCCCGGTTGCTCCCGTCACCAATTACAAGAACTGTGTGCGAGAAATTTTCAAAAACGGACATGCTGGTGCTCTGATCATGGCCTGTGGATGCATGTGTGTGTGTGTTATAAGCATGTGTGTGTGTGTGTGTGTGTGTGCTTGCCGTGCGACTATTATTTATGCTTGGCCAGCCATAAAAGTCTCCTCCAGCCCCCTCTCTCCTCCATTTACACAATCATCCAGTCCAGCGGTGCACCTAACGGCCCAGACCACAGCACTCGGGGATGAGGACCGCCGCCGCCACTACAGCGCTCCCCTCCACACCTCCTCTGCACCAAATAAAGGCAGTGTCTGCAGTTCCAGGAGAGAAAAGACTGGAGGGCAATATAAAAAATAAAAAATAAAAAAAAATAAAAAAATAGGGTGCAAGCAAAAATCTCGCAAAAAAAAGTCTCGCAAAAAATTTTGTCCGATCTCCGAAATGCAGATTTCGTGTTGCGGGACACAAATAACGTGAAGATCATGTTGCGTGACAATAGCATGAATTGGACACATCGACACATGATGGTTAAGTTTAGCTGACTAAAACAACTTTGGTTAAGGTTAGGGTTAAGGTTAGGCAGCTAAAACAATTTGGCTAAGGTTGACCGAAATTGCGAAAACTTGAACTGAAAATGAAAACTTCATCCCCCGGTAGAAATCTTTGAGTTGGGAATTGAATCCCAGTTGAAGGTTACTGTATCCGTCCATCCACCGCACTCTTTCAGTGTCAAAACTGCTGCCTGTTTCTAGTCTAGTCTCCTCCACATAATCCTTTCCCATGGTGGGGGGGGGGACACAGATTTCTCTCACTTTATTTGCATTTTAAGACACCGTACTCATTTCGTAAAAATTTCCTGGAGAGACCATGGTCGGTGTAAAATCGCATATGTGAGAAGGAGATACCATGAAGTGATGTCGTTCGCCCTTTCGGTACAAAAGGTTTTTGAGAATTGAAGCCCGTTGCAGTCAGTTTTTGAAACGCCATTCGTTCCGTTTCTGCGACTCACATCTGACTCGTATTGAATTTTCCATCCGGTGATTGACAATCGAGGTGGTTTCCATTGTCAGCCGCATCAGGGGAGCCTACTCTTGGCTATTGGCTGGCTTGGCTTGGGCTTGTCACTTAGGGGAGACACCCGTAGCCTCTGGGCTAAAAAATGTATTGTGAACATGAAAAGACCGGTTGATGGGTTAATAGAGCTTTTATCTCCTAATGGACCAAAATCAACAAAAGGGAACGAAGGAACACATCCAGACACAAGCTGTGTATTATTATGGTTAATTTAATGCAGGTGACAATACAATATTGTGCCTATTTGAATATCTACAGGAGAGAACTAATAATTTCACTGGCGCTAGACTAATGTGGCAGAGCACCGATGCTGAGGAAGATATGGAATTAGCTGCCATTTCAATAGAGGCATTGTTTTGGAAAAATATGGAGCCAGAAATGATGATAATAACAAATAGGAACCTCATTTGTCCCCAAAGGTTTACTTGTAATCTGAGTTTTGTGTGTATTTATGATGCAGTGTAGAAATGAGAATTGATACTGCAGGCAGGGAGAGTGAAACCTCTGATCTCTGTATTCCTATTCCTATATAATATATAATATAATATATAATATTCCTATAGGGATTTGTGTCTGTGGTACTCAGCAGAGACTTTCTAGGAATCTTGCTACACTTTATATATTTTTCAATCTCCTATTGTATGCTATTCTTATAGGGAATCTCATAGTTTTGCTGTGATATCTAATAATAACCTATCATTCCACATTTTATTATAGGATTATTATTAAGATAGTTGTTTTCTGTAAGGACCAATCAGTTGGGGTGTATCGTCGGCGCAAAGCCAGCAACACAGTGAATGGAGGAAGAGGAGGATGATGATGGTGATGATGATGAGGACGAGGAGGAGGGATATCACCGGTTAATAACCCCCCCCCCCCCCAGCCCAGCCTCCTCTTGTCTGTCAGCATCATGGTCGCGGCATGCACGGGACCCCTTCGCCAACGGAACCGGGTGAGCACCGCGTCGGGGTTGCGTCGTGATGGTCTGACCGAGCGTTCAAGGGCAGGCGGGCAGCCCCGGTGATGCTTGACATTTCCCCCATCCAGTAGTTTGATTTCTCCGGGCAGCGGTGCGGAGCTGGAGCCTTGGCACGAACACACACACATACACACACACACACAGATGCACACACACCAGGTCTGCCGCTCCGACGCGCACTTTCCTCCCGATTGCTCTCCTTCCATCCTTCCTATCTGGCGGATTTGAAACTTGACGGACTTTACACCCGTCGCGCGCCGCCCAACTAGAACAAAAGGGCGCACCGGACGGACAGGTCGGCGCGGTGAATGTAGCAGGGCAGGCTGGGTGTCTGCGGGGGCGCGCAGCGGTGCTGGAACCAGCCGAGAACGCACCAAGTCCCCCCCGTCCCGGATCCCCGTCTCCCGGAGTCCCGGTGTCCGAACACGGCAACAAACATGATTTTCCACGGGATTGTGCTCATTCTCTTCTTCTCAGGTAGGCTGACCGAAGAGACTGTTTAGACTATTAGAATAAAAGAAAGGGGGAAAAAAAAAAAAAAATTGTTCCTCCGGTGAGGCTTGATCTTTTGTGACAACACTTGACACAACACATTATATTCTTTGTTAAGATGGTTCTGTGGCGGAACAGATTGGCGCTTTGAGTCACAAGTTAGGAGGGGAATTATGGAGACGGAGGCTCCAGAAAAAGTGAACAGTCATTCCTTAATTTGTAGCCGTGGCTTTTTTGCCCCAAAGTAAAGGGGGAAATCATTCTGCGTCTTGTCAGTTATCATCTACTTCTATTAACTCCGAGGTTCAGTTTTTTTTATTTAGAAAACATCTTTGGAACATTTACGGCTCGTTTTGGGGAACCTGTACGTGGAATTTCACGGTATTGGGAGCCACAAGGATGTAATGAGTTTATTTTTTTAATTTATTATTTTTGCAAACTTTTCAGCAGTCAAAAATATTTCACATCGGCTCTCACCGGCCATTTAATTCCTCCAGCCTGTTTTTTTTTTCCCCCCTTAATAATTCAGTTTTGGCTGTGGTCTCACTCAGCAATATGCTCTTAGTTCAAGCACGCCAATAAATCTCCCAGAGTATTTTTCATCCGAGATGCCACTAGGCTACGCCCTTCCAAGCTCCCGAGCCCCTGGATTTTCAACTTTGAAGTGATAACTGGGACCGCACTGGAGCTGATGCTGACTGATCCGTGTGGAAACCAAAAGTCAGCCTGTGCTGAGGAAAAGACAAAAAATCTGATTGGTTTTCCCTCACTGACCTCCACATATATTTCTATTCAGTGGTTTGGTTGGTTAAACAATACTTCAAGGGGTTATTTAGGTTAGGTTAGTGGTTCTATATGGAACCATAGAGACTGAAAGAACTCTCTGATTTGTTCAAATAAAATATCAGAAGAGAAGAACATAGTGTGATTCTTCAAAAGTTCTTTCAGTACTGCGGATGTGGCGCATTTCATATGTATAGTACCAGAAAAATGGTTCTTCAGTCCACAGCGGAACCCTTTATGACAGCGGTTCTCAACGTGGGGTCCGGGGACCACCTAGGGGTCCTTGAGGGAGTTCCAGGGGGTCCCTAGCAAATTGATGAATTGTTAAATTCACCTTTATTTCACTTACAAGAACTTAACACAATTAGAGAATGTAGAAGAATGACTGTTTTGATCTTAGTTTCACTGTTCTCTACCTACAACACAGATAGTCGTGGAATTCTGGACAAAATCATATCTAACAATAAAAAATATTCTCAGATTTGGGTCCAAGACAAAATATCGCATCAAATGGGGGTCTGTGGCTCTAATGTGGACTAAATTAGGGGTCCTTGATATGAAAAAGATTGAGAATCACTGCTTTATGATGTCATAAAGAACCATTTTAGACAGGTTCTCTATTACAGTATGCGCATGGCTCTACCAAATAACCCTTTAAGAACGCATGAAATGCTCCAAACCAGCCATTTTAAAAGAACATATTTTTATTATTATTGTTTTAACAAATCAGAGCATTTCTTTGAGTTACTACGAGTCATATGAACCCTTGTTTTTTTTCCGTGTGTGCGCTTAAAGGCGTCTTCACAGCACCGCAGAACCTCTCGGTGCTATAGGGAACCTTTCTAAAAGAGTTCATTACAGCACCATATAGGCTTCTCTTCTGATACAAGCCTAAAGAACCATTTTCCGGAACCCTTTTTCTTCAGAGTGAGGGGCAGGGGAGAGGGCAGTGTCACAGGACCTAACAGGAAAGCGGAGCCGTAGTGTGTTTTGCGGGTCTGCACGTCTGGATTTATTAGCCGTGTTAATGATTGTCCAGGTTGTAGTGATACTATAATGTTGAGTGACAGTCTCATATATCAGCCTGTCGGTTTACCCACCAGCCCCCCCCCTCTCACACACACACACATACATACACACACACACACACACACACTCCCCACAGGCTTTGCAGGTCGTGTCTTGATTTTTCTTTTTTTTCAATCTCAATCTAAATTCCCCTCGGATTCGGCGGCGCGTCAGAATAAATTGTTCAAGTCGTTCAATGAGGAAGTGCAGTCAACCGACGCCGGTGTGCAAACACATTTGGAGCGGCGGTGGTTGACGTCTTATCGGTGCACAGGCAGGTGTGTGTGTGTGTGTGTGTGTGTGTGTGTGTGTTGTTGTCGCGAGGGGTGTGTGTGTGTGGGGGGGGTGGCATGACAGGGCTCATTTTGTGTAGACGGTACTAGTGGGGTTTTGGAAGACGATACCAATACCGATGCCGATATAAATTTGGCCGATACCGATGTTTTTTTGGGGATCGAAGCCGCTGATTTTTTTTTTTTTTTTTTTTTTTTTGGGGGGGGGGGGCAACTTTCAATATCTTTAAATTTGAGCAGATATTCAGCATATGTTACAGAATTTTTTATTCTTGTCAGGGTGGAAAAGCCTCTGAAACAGCATTTAGACACTAAATCATGGGACTCTAAAACTCTCCATTGAAACCCCAGATAATAATAATAGCCTCATAATAATAATATTAATGAGACTGGACCAGATCCCATTTGTAATAAAAGTACTACATCAGTCTAACCTAAGACATTACCTCCTCCTAACACACCGCCTCGACTTACAGACATATCAGACAGCATGCCAACACACACACACACACACACACATACACACACACACACACACACGCACACACACACTCAGGTGACAGGTGCTGCAAAGTGTGTCTATTTCGCCCTCCTCATACACCTATTATTGGTGATTCCATCCGTGGCGCAGCAGGGGAGTGTGGTTTGAACAACAGGAGTTTCGTTTGGATGCATGACACACACACACACACACACACAGAGAAAGAGAGGGAAAGAGAGAGAGAGAGAGAGAGAGCGATGTCTTATCATATATGTAGTGAGAGACAATGACGTCCATGACCGGCAATGAAGCCAGAGAGACGAGCGCCATAAAACAGCTTTGACGATAAGTGTAAATGTTGTTGGGAATATGGGAGGCAATCGTCATGGGTCATGAGATAGAGAGAGAGATAGAGAAAGATATGGAGAGACAGAGAGAGAGAGAGAGAGAGAGAGAGGGAA
>NW_027283605.1:0-27500 GCF_046629955.1 Centroberyx affinis | reverse complement strand
GCGACACAATTTGACAGGACAGGGAATTACACATGTAAAGGATTTCATTGGCTGTTGGTGATCTCCACTCACTTCACTAGAAACCCGGGTCTCATTGGCTGTTGGCGGTCTCCATTCACTTCACTGTAAACTGGGATCTCATTGGCTGTTGATGCTCTGTGAGCCATGTCCAAGAACTCTGCAGATTTCAGGTGGTAAATATCCAAAGTGGCAGCTCAGATCATTGAATCAGGAAGAACAAATCTGGTACAAATTGGCCCCATAATCCTCTAGCGTGTCCCCAAACTGTGCAACATCTTGTCGTTATCAAAGATGTTGGAAGGAAACCAGACACTGACCGAATTTCCATTTTGCCAAAACTGTGGAAACGAAGGGTAATCCAGCTCCCTTAATGCACAATGAAACAACACAAGTCCCTTTTGCAAAATGTACAGAAAAACGGAAGGCATTCATCACTGTCCGAGACCTTTGTAAGCGTTCAAAAATTACCCATTAGTTTGCTCTCCAGTGTGATCATAACAACACAAATTATGCTTCCTCTATTACCTCAGCTTTTCAAAAACAAGGAAATGAGGGAAATGAGAATTTAAAGATTTACCGGTTTAGTGTCTCCGAGTGTCTGCAAAGTGTGATTAGAAATTTGCACCAAGACACACTGACTTTTGTACATATTATTCTGGTTTGGTGTAGAAAGGGAAAGAGCACTGTGTTACATGCATTTATAGGAATCCTAATGTAATAAGAGTGGGGAATCAAAGCTCAGCTCATGCAGTACGTCTGTGTGTGTGTGTGTGTGTGTGTGTGTGTGTGTGTGTGTGGGGGGGGGGGGGGGGGGGGGGTTCATTTCCTGCAAACTGCTCCCACAAAATGTTATTCTTAGATTGCTTGACCTACCCTGGTGCTGCGGAACTAATTTTACCAATATGATGAAGTTTTGGCTCTGTTAGAAGGTCACACACGGACTCCAATTATTGATTCTTAATTTAAGCTTTGAGCAAGGAAGCGCAGAATAAAGTCCATGCAGTGGTCCTAAATTAGTGAGCTGTCTACTAATCACAAGCTGTGAGCACTGAGTCTGTCTTCAGTCTATTTCCACCCCCCCTCCACCCCCAAACTCCACTACAGCGTCAGCCATCAGCCATGGAGGCAAAGCTTCCTTTGAAATCAATGAAAGCTGCTCCACTGCTGCATTGCGTTGGCGTGGCGTTGGCCGATGGAAGCGTCCAAGCTCAAAAAAAAAAGACAAAAAAAAAGACAGAGATTCAATTCTCGATGGCTGAACGCGCTTTCATATAGCGCGTTGAAATAAAGTTTTGGTTTTCTGTTTTATTCTCTTTTGGAAAGAAATCATAAAAGGCATGGCAGTGGTCCACATAGGCTGTGATGTTCAGTTAGAAAAGGCCTATATATTTTTCAAAGTGACAAAAGTGTCTGGCTGTAGATTTTGGCTGTATTGCAGTTTGCTTCAGCTCAGCTTTTGTTTACATTGCACATAGTGAAAATATACCAAAAGCCTCTACTTCTGCATCTTGCTGTTTTTCCCCTCCGGCTCCTCTTTCAAAATAAAAGCTGCAGTGACAACAACAGATTGACGCAATGCTGACCGCAACACCACGCCATTAATGGAATGTGACAGTAAGAAGGTCTAATGAACGATTGAACTAACTTCCTGTTAACTTAAAATGTTGACCGCGCCCATCTGACACTGACATGGCATCCAAGTGGTAATCCTGTTTCTATTTAGTCTCCATCTTTAGTACTCAGCGCTCTTAGCTGTGGTGTTTCTGCACTGCACTTCCCAGAGATCACCTGTCAATCAAACAGTGACCTTCTTCCTTGGATTTTCTGTTGATGCAGTTTGAGTTTCTCTTCTCTTTGTCTGTTCAGCCATGGTGGCTATCGCTGCTCATGCTATAACTACCCAGTTCTTCTATTTGTTCCAAACAATCCAGAAACGTAAAACACATTACTTCCATTTCTCGTCAAAGTAGTGGGAATTGCTTTTTTCACTCTGGTTAGCTGAGAGCCTGACTGTGTCGAATGAAAGAGGAAGATGACGTATGGAGAAAACGAATCAAGTGATGGTGGTGGTGTGTAATATTAAGGTAAATCAACTTTGATCTGATATTCAGAAGGGGTGATAAAAGTAACAACTTTTTGATCAGCGACTAATTGAAATAGTGATATGTTACACTGCTTGTTATCGGAAAAAGGAGTATCAGCCAGTGCTGCACATGATCAAATATCCAACCTGTATCGGTGCCATGCCATTGTTCCGACAACCCATTATTCCGAAACCCCAATAGTCCGAAAACTCCATGCCTGGCTCCATCCACAGCCGTGGCTTCTGACAGCCTTGACCGTAAGCTTGCTCTAACCCTAACCTCAGTGACCCCACGCCTCAACCCAACCACCTCCGGGATAGCGGGCTGTCGGACAAATGGGCTTTCGGTCCAATGGGTGGACATTTTTCGGGACTATTGGCGTTTCGGAATAATGGGCCGTCTGAACAATGGGCAGTCCCCCCTGTATCAAGGCTTAGGTGCTACATGTAGCATTTTGTGCTTCTCAAAATTAAAACCACATTTCCCATAAACCTTGTTGCAAACAGAATGTTGCTTGTCCCCCCTCCCCGACAATTTGGAAAGGCAGTGTAGAGGCTGATAGAGGCTGACATTTTCTCTGTGATGGTCTCGTTGGTCATACACTAATGTCTCAAGAGTAATGTGGTCATGATTTATTGAAGTTAAAATGCTACATGAAGCACGTTTAATAGAGGATGTGCTAAGGTCCGGTGCTACCTGTGATAGGTTCTTTGATCGGATTTTGATGAAATGATGCATTTCATCTCTGCATTCCAGTATTTTCAAAGTGACACTGACTGGCCCAAAGTGGGCACAAAAGGTCCAGGGTTCTTAAAAGAACCCTTTTAGGCACTGGGTTCTTCTAGGAACCCTCCAAGGTGCTCGAGGACTCACTCAAACTAAAAAGGGTTCCTCCAGAAGCTGTGAGCTGAAGAAAAGTGCTTGCTGGAACCCACTGTGGTGGTCAGAGGTTCCTGCAGGAGCTTATAGGTTGTTGAGGGTTCTTCCAGGAACCTCATCCTATGGAAAGGTTCCTTGAAGCACCTTCAATGTAATTTTAAGTTCTTTGAGTACCCAATTGGATATTTGAGTAACCTCATCATATGTAAAGGGTTTCTTGAAGCACCTCAAATATATTTTTAAGTTCCTTGGGTACCCTACTGGATATTCAAGGTACTTTTAGTTTTTAGTGTGTACATATTACAGGTCAAAACAAGATGACATAATTGTTACTGATTGACCCAGAGGGCAACTGGATCATTCGTGGGCAACCACATGTTTGCTGTGGCTTTGTTTGCCTTTAATTTTTATCATTGTCTACACAGTAAGGCATGTTGTAATGAATAAAAGCCATAGCAGGGTGTGGTATCATACTCAAGGATGAAGACATTGGCCTAGACTCAAACATAGACCAAAACACACCTTGGTCTTTGTGAAGCAGAAGATTGTTATCTCCAACCAAGATGAGTCTGTGAAACTAGTCTTATATGGTTAATATAAAGTTTAACAGCAGGGCATAGGATTTAGAACTGAAGGACCAACAGTCTCACAAATGTGCTGAACTGTCCACAAGCATTGGATTCCTGCCTCTCGCTGTCTGTCTTCGCTCTGCTGAAAAACTAATTTAACACTGAAGGAAGGGTGGACAGCCCAGCCTCCTTTAAAAAGCAGCCAAAGAGGTTTCGAGTGGATGCAGGCACAAGTATGACTACTTGGCAGTCCGGGTTAGACAGATATGTGAGATCTGGTCCAGTCAGTGTGGGTCACCTCTGATATGATGGATATGACACAGTTTGATTGATTACATATTTATTGTAAAATTGATCAATACTACACTGGTTGTCTATGGGAAGAACCCTTAACCTGAACTGATTGAAAGAAGGCATGTATATGATATTATTGCTATTAGCAGTATACTATTAGTATTAGTGTTAGTGTTAGTATTATCCTAGCTTTCAATGGATAGTTTTAGTGTCCCATGGCGTCTAAATGCTGTTTCAGAGGCTTTTCCCCCCTGCTCCTCTTTCAAAATAAAAGCGCTCTGTGTAGAAGCCAGAATGACACATTGACGCACGGTGATGCAACATCAGGCTTTTAGTGGAATTTGACAGCAAGAAGTGCCTCTGAATGATGACTCCCTGACAAGAATAAAATGAAACACTGAGAACTTGGATTTTTTACTTTTACTTTTTTGACAAAATATTGGTTATTGGCAACTTAAGTCCAAAAATGTTATAGTATCGGCCTTCAAAAATTATTATTTTTTTTAATTATTATTATTATTTTATTATTTTTTTTTTTTCTGGTCAATTTTCACAATATCAACTAATACAGTTATGAAGGTGATTTAAGTAATACTACATCAAGAATAAAACAAAATAAACATTATATTATTATATTAACATTATATTGTCTGACCGGGAAAAAAAAAAAAAAAGGTATAGGCTGAAGCCTAAGCTTATTGTGCCTACCCATAATACTTAACAAAACATTATCCTTGCTCTACCCAAAATAGCTGTGAAACAAAACAAACAAAAAAAGAAATTATAAAAATAAATATATAAATATATAAATTTGCTAGAGAATCACAACATCATAAAACTGTACGCGTACCCTCTACCCAAAATAGCTGTGAAACAAAAACAAACAAAAAAAGAAATTATAAAAATATATATATAGATAAGTAAATTTACTAAAAAAAAAAACACAACATCATAATACAGAAACAGATAAACAAAACAAAGACAGTTCATAATTGTCATTCATTTCTCAGTGTTGGTCACAGCTTTTGTATCTTTCAAATGTACTGTTTTTGAACATCTTCTTAAACTTACATATATTACTACATTCTTTTAGTTCATTATTACAATTATTCCATAATTTGACCCCTTTCACTGTCACACATCTATTTTTTACATTTGTCCTTACCCTCTTTTTTTCAAACATATAATTTCCCCTGAATGGGTACCTGCTCTCCCTCATTGCAAACAACCCTTGGATACAGTCAGGAAGTGTTCTGTCTTTTGCTCTAAACATTATTTGTAGAGTTTTAAGGTCTACTAGGTCCATAAACTTTAAGGCATATGAATTCATAAATAATGAGTTGGTTGGATAATTATAATCAGCCTTATTGACAATTCTTATGGCTCTTTTTTGCAGTATAAAGATGGAATTTGTGCTAGTTTTGTAAGTGTTTCCCCATACTTCCACGCAGTATGTAATGTATGGAACTATGAGTGAG
This sequence comes from Centroberyx affinis, assembly GCF_046629955.1. Taxonomy (NCBI): domain Eukaryota; kingdom Metazoa; phylum Chordata; class Actinopteri; order Beryciformes; family Berycidae; genus Centroberyx; species Centroberyx affinis. Next base: position 22,175 of record NW_027283605.1, on the reverse strand, counting down.
CAGTATAGAATAAATAGCGAGTTATAATTCAAGATGTCCTTAGTTTTGTGCAGTATTGCAATGGATTTAGACAATTTTGATTTGATATGATTTATGTGAGATTTCCAACAGAGTTTATGGTCTATTATCACTCCCAAGAATTTGTTTTCATACACTCTTTCAATTTCTACATCATTAATCTTAAGAGTTGCTTCAGAATTGATTTTACGATTTCCAAACACAATGAATTTTGTTTTACTTAGATTTAATGACAATTTATTTGTATCGAACCACTTCTTTAGGGTATCCAGTTCCCCTTCAACTGTATCCAGAAGTTGCTTCAAGTTTTTTCCTGAGCAAAATAAATTTGTGTCATCAGCAAATATAACAAAATGTAACAATTTTGACACCTTACAAATATCATTTATATACAGTACAAAGAGCTTTGGACCCAGCACCGAGCCTTGCGGAACCCCACAGGTGACCTTCCTAAGTTCTGAATCAAAATTATTTACTTGAACATACTGGTATCTATTTTCAAGGTAGCTTCTCAACCAGGAGTGTGTTACCCCTCTAATGCCATATCTTTCTAGCTTCTTCATAAGTAAACCATGATCAATGGTATCGAATGCCTTTTTGAGATCTATAAATACTCCCACTGTATATTCTTTATTGTCTATTGCAGTTGAGATATTCTCTACTAGTTCCATTAGTGCTAGTGAGGTAGACCGCTTAGCTCGAAATCCATACTGGTGGTCACTTAATAAGTTATGCTTGTCAATAAAGTTATCAAGTCTTTGTACAAATAATTTTTCTAATATTTTTGAAAATTGGGGAAGCAGAGATACCGGTCTGTAATTGGAAAATAAATGTCTATCTCCATTCTTGTAGATAGGAATGACTTTCGCTGTTTTCATTTTGTTTGGAAATATGCCTGTGAGGAAGGATTGGTTACATATATGAGTCAACGGTTTCGCAATACATTCAATAATTTTTTTAACTAATGACATATCAATGGAATTGTAGTCAGTAGACTTTTTGTTCTTGAATTTATGAACAATATCAATAACTTCATTTTCATGAACTCCACTTAGAAACATAGAATGAACGTTTACATCAGAGCTGTCATCTTCTATACCTTCCTTGTTACTCGGCTCAACAATCTCATTTGCTAAGTTAGGTCCAACTTTTACAAAGTAGTCATTAAATTCATCAGCAACCTCTTTTATGTTGTTCATAGTGACATTATGATTTTTAACAAAATAACTAGGGTAATCTGCTTTCCCAATACCTTTTTTGATTATGCTGTTGATCACTTTCCATGTTCCCTGAATATTACTTCTGTTTTCCTCCAACAGTTTACTATAATACTCCTTCTTATTACATCTCATAATGCTTATCAATTTATTTTTATATTTCTTGTATCTATTTTCATTTTCCTCTGTTCTACATTTTAGGTATTTCCTGTAGAGTGTATTTTTCTTCTTGCATGCATTCTGCAGCCCCTTAGTAATCCATGGTTTGTCCACATATTTATACTTCCCTCTAGATTTTTTTAGTGGGCAATTTTTTTCATAGAGTTCTGTTAATGTAGCCAGGAATGCATTGTAAGCTTTATCTGGTTCATCAACATAGACCTCTTTCCAGTCTTGTTTCATTAAGTCTTCCTTAAATGCATTGATGGCTTCCTGTGTTTTGTGTCGTACCAGTTTGCAAGCATTAGTATCAGCTTTAAATTTAAAATCCTTCTGGAGAAGAGCAAAGACTGGTAGGTGGTCACTTATATCATTTAAAAGCAATCCACCCATCAATTCTCTATCAATTACATTTGTAAATATGTTATCTATTAATGTTGCACTGTCTGTTGTTATTCTGCTGGGTTTTATAATCATGGGATATAGGCTAATGCTGAACATTGTGTTAATAAAGTCTAATGTATTTTTATGACCATTTGGGTTTAACAAATCGATATTGAAATCACCACATACAAATACCACCTTATTATTATTTAGATTGTCATAAATTCCAGCTATATTTTCCTTAAATTGATCAATGTCTGTTCCTGGTGTTCTGTATACACAGCTTATGATTATATTTTTGGCTTTTTCCACATCAATTTCAATAGTTATACATTCCATTAGATTATCTATAGTTGTTGTCATACTGCCTACAACTTTGCATTTGAGGTCTGTATCAACATACAGGGCAACTCCCCCTCCCCTTTTGTTGGTCCTGTTAACACAAAACATCTCATATCCCTCCAGTTCAACATCAGCAGCTTTGCCATCACTAAGCCAAGTCTCAGATATTGCAATTACATTGAATCTCTTAACAAATTGCCTCAAATAATCTTTAATTTTTTCAAAGTTAGTGTAAAGGCTTCTACTGTTGAAGTGTATTAGTGATAATGCTCCTTCCAGGTTCACATTACGGTTGAACTGATCTTCAGTATAGTACTCACAGCTGTTCTTGATGTTGTTATAGAAATGGTTCTCTGGGTCGATGCCGTTCTCAATCTCATACAGTTTATGCTCTGTATAGTCAAAAGTCTTGAAGTTTAATTGCTCACAATTATGTAGGCTGTGCAAGCTTTCCCCCACATCAATTGAGTTAGTGTCTGTTAATTCCTCATCCTCAGTATTTCCATATAGAAATGGATAATCATTGTCAATTCCTGTCATCCTTTCGATGGTAAACTTCCTATAATCCACTTGATGCGATGTCTGCCAGTCCTACATCGTCAGAATCATCTGTATTGATCCAAGTCTTTAAGTTCTCTCACCACAATCACCTTTGCCTCTTCCGGTGTTCCGTTCAGTTTTATCAATACTTTACAATTCCTTGTCCATGTCGCTTGTATCTTGTTTTGCTTTTTCATGTTGCGTGCGTGTCTGGCAATATCAGCGTTTTTCTTGGTAAGGTGCTCATTCAGGTACACTCCCGTCCCCTTCAGCTTTCTGGCCTGCTTTAATAATTCGATTTTGTGTTTTCTATTCACAAACCGAATTATGATTGTCGGCTCCTCTTTGGTGTTTCTTCGAGGAAGAGTATGGCAAGCCACGATGTTTTTGCTTTGGATGTTCATGTCTCTACTGTCAAAGAATTGAATGACCTGTTTTTCCAATGAGTACAGCTCACTTTGTGGGGAATCCTCACCTTGTTTGTCTCCCACCGTAGCCCTGGCGTAGGTTCGGTGTGTGGTTTTTAATCCGCTGATGATCAGATCATCTATTCGTGAATACTGTTCAATATCATCAACTCTCCGTTCCAGGTCTTCGATCCTCTTATCTTTCTCTTTGATTAGGATTTTCAGCTGACGCACCTCTTCCATTAGTTCAAGTAAATTCGCTTGTTGTTTAGCCACTTTGCTTATCTCCTCCGACATGAAGTTTAGAGATTTTTTGATCTCCTCCATATTCTCCTCTTGCATTGCGGTTGCCACCTTTTTAGGTGGCATTTTTCTCTCAAGTTAGACAAAACAAGCAAAACACAAACTTAACGCGAAAGGCACAGACGAGCTACATGGGCAGCGCCATCTTGGAACCTTGGACATACAGCTGATTTTTTGAAAAAAAACACATGTCGTTTGAATAATCTGGTAATCAACGTTGTTCTTTTCTCATAATGTCCTTTCATCATTTTCAGGTGTCATGTCACACTCCTTTGTCTGTCTGGGATGACTCACAATGGAGCCACGCCCACGTGTGTGTGTGTGTGTGTGTGTGTGTGTGAGTGAGTGTGTGTCATTATAATGCTCGAAAATCTGGCCTTTATGAAACATCATCAATAAGCGTGCTGCTTTTCCATTTGACTGACTTAAGCTCTGTTGTCAAAACAACAGATTGTCACTATTGTACTGGTGTTTTCATATTACTGTAGGCCTATTTTGTTCATGATTCCAAGATGACACCTCTACTGATGTGTAGCCATTTGATCCATAACTTAAACCAGTGGGTCTCAAAGTGGGGTTCAGGGACTTCCATGGGTCTTGGAAGCTGTTCCAGGGGTACTTGAAGGTGTTTCAGGGTCCCTTGAGGGGGTTCTAAGGCAGTGATTCTCAACCTTTTTCATATCAAGGACCCCTAATTTAGTCCACATTAGGGCCACGGACCCCCATTTGATGAGATTTTGTCTCTCGGACCCAAATCTGAGAATATTTTTATTGTTTGATATGATTTTGTCCAGAACTGTATAACTATCTGTATTGTAGCGAGATAACAGTGAAATTATGATCAATACAGTCATTCTTCTACATTCTCTAAGTGTGTTAACTTCTTGTAAATTAAATAATGGTTTAACAATGAAGTTTAACAATTCATCAGTTTGTTGGGGACCCCCTGGAACCCCCTCAAGGACCACTGGTGGTCTCCGGACCCCACATTGAGAACCACTGTTCTAAGGGACCTTGAGGTGGTTCTAGGGGGTCCCCTACAAAATTAGCAATAATTTATTGTCACATTCATTCGCACCTACTATCTCTAACACCTACACCTTTCTTATGTGGGACTAAAATGAAAATGTTTGACAACCCCTGATTTAAACTACTCATTTTCCACTCAAAATATGAACAAGTATCGGCAAATACGCTCTGTGATTGCTGGATTGAGAAAGTACTAAACCAACGTCCTCATCGCTGAATGGTTGGCTACACAGAAGTAGCTCCCGGACTCTTATGCTTCATTCACACTGTGTTGGTATGCGGCAGATGGCAAACCGGATGTTCAGTGTTTTCAATAGAAGAACAACGGTAAACAGCAGAACTGGTGTGAAGTGCTGCCTACCGCCTGCAGACGCACTGTGGCAAACAAAAGTAGAATTCTCCCAACTTCTGCTGTCTGCCGCGATGGCGAAGACAAACCGGATGTTGGGAGAGTCTAGCAAAATGGAAGCACGTACATTTGTTTGCCCACCTGCTCTTCTCGCTTTCTTCTTCCAATTAAGATAAATTAGTGGAGAGGCAAGAGCTTTCATCTTCTGACTGAACATTTTGGGAGTCTGGGAGAAAAAAAGCACATACTGCCAAATTTAGGATTGGCTGGGCTATTCCAATTCCATGCTTGGCTTCCTTTCCATTGACAGCGAGAATCCTATTGAATTATTCCTGCGAAATTTTAAAGTGATCATCTGCAAGATTCTTGTTTTTCCTGATTACAGAAACACCTCTGGTGATAAGAGGTAATGGCTTTGGTGTTTGTTTTTTTTGCACTCAATATAGGCACGACATGTTCTTATATTTCTTCTGTCTTCTTATATTTATTCCAAACAAAACGCTGTTGTGGCTTCTGTAAACATAAAACGCATCACTTCCAGTGCAGCAGAGCATTTTTCCTGGGAAAGACCAACCCACTCCTAGGTGTTTAGAACAGAAAGTGTAAAAGCTTTCATGAACTGGGTGTACACTGCCCATCAAAAGTTTGGACAAACCACATTATTCTTTATTTTTACTATCTTCCACATTTTAGAATAATAGTAAAGACATCATAACTATGAAACAACACAAATATTAAAAAAGTATTAAACAAAACAATCTTATATTTTAGATCAGTGGTTCTCAACATGGGGTCCGGGGACCACCAGGGGTCCTTGAGGGGTGTTCCAGGGGGTCGTCAGCAAATTGATGAATTGTTAAACTTCAGCATTATTTCATTGAACACAATTACAGAAAGTAGAAGAATGACTATTTTGATCATAGTTTCACTGTTATCTCTGTACCTACAATACAGATAGTCATGGAATTCTGGACAAAATCATATCTAACAAAAAAAAAATATTCTCAGATTTGGGTCCAAGAGAGAAAATCTCATCAAATGGGGGTCCGTGGCTCTAATGTGTAAAAAATGAGGGGTCCTTGGTATGGAAAAGGTTGAGAATCACTGTTTTAGATTATTTAAAGTAGCCGCCCTTTGCCTTGATGGAAAGGCAAAGGCTTTGGAAATAAATTCATACATAGGATCAACTTTTATTATTTATATTTGTCCAAGAAACAAATTTCAAGGATTTTACACATAAGCCTTTAGATCAAAATGGCTTTAAGAGAATGAAAAACATAGTACATTCAATGAGGTGTCAGTGTAGGATGAATCACTATTGTATGGTATATGATAGAGCAGTGATTCTCAACCTTTTTCATATCAAGGACCCCTAATTTAGTATACATTAGAGCCACGGACCCCCATTTGATGAGATTTTGTCTCTCGGACCCAAATCTGACAATATTTTTATTATTTGATATGATTTAGTCCTGAAATTTATGACAATCTGCATTGTAGGTAGAGAGATAACAGTGAAACTATGATCAAAACAGTCATTCTTCTACATTCTCTAATTGTGTTCACTTCTTGTAAATGAAATAATGCTGAAGTTTAACAGTTCATCAATTTGCTGGGGACCCCCCTGGAACGCCCCTCAAGGACCACTGGTGGTCCCCGGACCCCACGTTGAGAACCACCGCGATAGAGTAGCAAAATGAACATTTATTCATATGACGAAATAGCGAATTATTACTGCTATTTCTAACTTTTAGACATTTCGGAATCAAAATGTGAAGGAATGTGCAGTCGCTATTTAACGTCTCATTTTTTTTTTTTTTTCGTGTACGAATGCTTGAGCGGTTTCTCATCGTGGGTGACCGACATCCCACAGGGCCAAGCGGTACGGGTTTTTTTTTTTTTTTTTTTTTTTTTGAAAGCCACGGTGTGTGAAGGTCCAGCATCCCGAGGTGAACCAGGACCCGGCCCGCTCTCTCTCTCTCTCTCTGGGTTCGGCGTGTCAAGCCGGCGTGTGACAAAGTGAGTTCTGGATGGTGTGCAGGAGGGAGGCAGCGCTCCACAAAGGCTGTTTGTTCAACCAACAATGTTTTATGTATGTGGTTAGTCTTTCATCAGCACACTCAGTATTCAATTTACATACCGTCTACTGATCCGGCACTGAATGTTAAGCTGTTTATGCTCTCTCAGCCACTTTATTCTGACACTGCTGTGTGCGCGTTCGTGTACGCAACTTTGTGTGTGTGTGTTCCTGTGCGCGTGTGTGTGTGTGTGTGTGTGTGTGTGTGTGTGTGAGTCTTAGACAGATTGCTTTGCCCCCTCCACCCCCTCCCCTGTGGTTGTGCGGTATTGTGTTCTGGTAATAATGATGGGCTCTGTGCCTCCCAGTCTCCCTCCCAGCAGGACACACACATAAAAGGGTCCTTCTCGGGGCAGTCATGCGCGTGTGTGTGTGTGTGTGTGTTTTTTGTGGGTTGTTTGGGAGTGTGTGTGTGTGTGTGCGATTCTAAGAACATCATTTTCAGCGGTGCATGCTGATTGTGCTTCATACTGTGCGCGTGTCCAACCCATCAAGGTTCACATTGGCACGCTCCCTCTGTCTCTCTCTCTCTCTACCTCTGCCTCTGCCTCGCTCTCCCTCACCTCTTCCCTTTTTCCATCTATCTTTCCGTTCCCCTATTTCTCCTCCCTGTATGACATTTCTGCTGTCCTCAGAAAACTTCTCTGTACTTCCCCCGCGCGCGTCAGCTATTGGATTTTTACCAGGGGAGCCTCTCCTTTTCGGTATTGCAAATCAAAGCGGCCCACACTTTGGGAAACAACGGTTCCTCCCGGAGAACCTCGGGGTTCCGCGCGATCCGAGCGGTATCTGTTAACGAGTGAGAGCTAGCTTAAAGCGCTACTGCCATGGCTGCCGGCTGTGAGCGTCTTGGCTAACAAGGCGTCTAGATCGGTGATTCTCAACCTTTTTCATATCAAGGACCCCTAATTTAGTCCACATTAGAGCCACGGACCCCCATTTGGACAGTCCACCAGTGAGATTTTGTCTCTCAGACCCAAATCTGAGAATATTTTTTATTGTTAGATATGATTTTGTCGAGAATTCCATGACTATCTGTATTGTAGGTAGAGAGATAACAGAGAAACTATGATCAAAACAGTCATTCTTATAGATTCTCTAATTGTGTTAACTTCTTGTTAAATCAAGTTAAATGAATCGTTAAATTAAGTTTAACGATTCATCAATTTGCTGGGGACCCCCTCAACGACCCCTGGTGGTCCCCGGACCCCACGTTGAGAACCACTGGTCTAGATTGCTACAAAAAAAAAAGGGAAGGAGACAGGATGGAGAGTAAGATGGGTAGAAAGGAGAATAGAGGAGAATTGGCAAATAGAGGGAGGTGGAATTGCATAAAACAGGATGTTGCTTATTAAAAGTTAAACAAGTGAAAATTAGCTTTGCTTCCTTGCTTGCTAGCTGTGAGCATCTTGGCGAACAAGGTGTCTAGATTGCTAAAAAAAAAAAAAAAAAAGGGAAGGAGACAGGATGGAGAGTAAGATGGGTAGAAAGGAGAATGCGGTTTGGCAAATAGAGGGAGGTGGAAAGATGCGTGGATGAATTGCATAAAATAGAATGTTGCTAAAGGTTAAACAACTGAAAATAGCACTACGTCTTTGCTTGCTAGCTGTGAGCTGTCTCTTACTACAAAGCCAAGACAGCCAGCGTTGGTGACTGTCTACAGCTGACATTAACAAAGATGAACACTTCCATACACCAGCACATTAAACAATAGTCAGCTTGAAAATTGTAACAATGAAAACTACAATATAAATCAGCAATAATAGCTTTACTACAACTTAGCTAACATTACTATTAACATAAATTTAGCAAGGCCTAGCCTACTACGCTAACATTACATCCTCAACAAAGAAGTAAGCCCATTGTTTGTCGAGCAAACAAAATCCAATGTCAAATTTCATGATTTACCTCATCAGGAAACCAGGGAACTTGAAATTAATCTTGTACTAGCTAGCCAAACACTTCCACAAGCTATTTGAATTGTAGAGAAAAATCAGTCTTTGAATGCAAATGGCCATCGGGAGAAAAATCATTTATGTCGTGGCCACGATTTACTGTAACGTGCACGATATGCAATTTGAGCTTGTTTTCTTTTTTCGTGTGCTCAAGATAATTTGTTCCCTCGATTTCCTCTTTACGTGCACAAATTGGCAAAACGTGCCCTCAAAATAGTGATATGGTGCTCTGGATATATAATACATGCGCTCTTCACAAGCTTATAAAGAGTCAGTGCACATATTGGTGATTATGTTTAAATGTGGCCTGTCCTGGGTGTGTTGCAGCTGATTGTGTTTACGTGGCCTGAAGGTTAAGTGGCAAAATATGTTGCAATATTTGGGAGATATGCCTATTCAGTGTAAACAGACAATGGATATTAACATACCAAATCCTTACTAGGCCTATCTGCAATACCTAAAAGGTTCCTTTTAAGTTGCATTTTTTCCAACAAATTGTATCTCTAGTGCACGTTACAGTAAATCCTGGACTCAATATAACTTTTTTTCCCTCCCAATGGCCACTCCTGGGCTCTGTAGCAGTGAAAACTAGCAGCAGAAGGGGCAGTCACTAATAAAGGTTACTACATTTCTTGCAATGGCAGGCATGGCAGTTCAACAAGTCCTAATGAAAATTCCACAGGTTCCACAGCAAATGGGGATGATGGCCATTTTGGCATGGCTAAAACCCTTACAGTCCCTCACTATGAAAATGATTCCTTGAAAAATCGCTCAGGTAGTGGGGTTCTTTAACCGTAACCCCATCAAATGTTGTTTTCAAGTGATTTGTGTGACCGTATAATTTTAATTTAAAATACCAGCAGACTGTGTTTTGGTCATTTCTTTGACTAGTATGTGCCAGGCATTCTTTTGAAACTTTAATTGCAAAAGCATTTGATCTAGTGGTGCAGTAAAAGCATAATTTCATTATCAAGTCAAGAATAGTAGAAATACGATTTTAAAGCCTGCAAGATTAAATTCAATTTAATTGCCTGTTTAGTATTATTAATGGGGCAGTTGTTTCAGAAAGTGTTATCTATGTAACCTTAGAGGGTGGGTTCTTTTATAAAAAAAAACAAAAAAAAACAACAACTGGAAAGTGTTAATCAGAGAACTTCCAGTTTCACTTTGAAGATCCGCTAAAGGTTGATATGAGGAGCTTTTTCTTTTTACAGTCTAACAGCATCACGCAGAACATTTTCTGGGAAGATAGAATAGAAAAATATACAATATCATGCTGTGTAAGCTCTAGCATTCAACCACACACACAGGCACGCACGAACACACACACACACACACACACACACACACACGCACAATGACAATGCAAATTTGGACACTTTGAGAGGAATTCTTCACAGGTTTTTGCAACTTGAAAATGAAGGAAAAGGAGGATAGGAGTCAGATTGAATTGTAAATTTCATTGTTCATTTTTTTTTTCATTTTATATTCTGTTCACTGCCGAAGTCATCTTTCTACAAAGCAATAACACGGGCTAAAAATTCCATAGGAAACCCCAGAGATAGAACAGAACAGAACACAATAGAATAGAATGGAATAGAATAGACCTTTATGGACATAAAAAGTAATTGGCCAGATTACAGTAGAACATCCCTAAGAAATTTTATGCAAGCAAAGTTTTTAAAACTTAACTCCATTTTTTACTTTTTCACTTTGTGGAATACAAATTGTAGGATAAAGCTGAACATATTATTATTATTATTAAACCTTTATTTAGACAGGTAATCTCATTGAGACATGGGGTCTCACGGGGTCTCATTCACAAGAGAGACCTGGATATAAACGTAACAAAAACATAACAATGTAACGTAAAAAACGAATTTTACATCATATTTTCCAAGGCAGATAGTAACTAGTTAGTACAGAAAACATTTCTAATATATATGAAAAAAAAAACATTTTAGCCACAAATGAGACATCACTGAGTCTATATATAATTGTTTTTATTTTGTCTTCATCTTTGGTGCTCAGCGCTCATTGCTGTGGCGTTTCTGCACTGCACCTCCCACAGATCACCTGTCAATCAAACAGCTGTTTTACTATGAATTGATACCGTGCCATAATATCATACTGTGAAAATGTTGTGCTTGTTTTGGTTGACGTCGAACTTGACCTCCTCCTGTGCGTTGCTGACTGTCAAATGCTTGCCGAGATGATATGAAAATGCCTCTGATTATTACTTTAACTGGCAGAGGTGGGAACTCCAATCAGACTTGTCACTTGTCAGTCACAATTTTAATTGCTTGAGACTTGACTTGATGCATGAAGAGAAGACTTGAGACTTGACTTGACTTGGGTTCTGGTGACTTGGGACTTGACTCTGACTTGTACTTTGATGACTTGAAAAGGTTTCTAAAGTCTTGACTTGAGATCTTGCCAAGTTTTTATCCTATTAAAACCATATTGCATTGAAAAGTCCTAGATATTTTGTTTTCTTTAAGATATTAAATTGATACTGGACTCTTGATTTGTTCTGAGTTGACTTGCTGTTCTACATTTAGACTTGAGACTTGACTTGATGCATGGAGAGAAGATTTGAGACTTGACTTGACTTGGGTTCTGGTGACTTGGGACTTGACTCTGACTTGTACTTTGATGACTTGAAAAGGTTTCTAAAGTCTTGACTTGAGATCTTGTGTTTGTGTGAATGACTCAGATTGAAAGTGATGAGATTTGTTCCAGCAGACGACTGAATTGAAATTCTGTTTTCTGAATTTGTATGGAATGATTGAATTTATTGAAGTTGAAACTGATTCTAGAAATCAAACTCATGATGCTCTTACCAGTTTGTATCCTATTAAAACCATATTGCATTGAAAAGTCCTAGATATTTAGTTTTCTTTAAGATATTAAATTGATACTGGACTCTTGATTTGTTCTGACTTGACTTGCTGTTCTACTTTTAGACTTGAGACTTGACATTAATGACATGGACTGGACTTGGACTTGACTTGGTAATCTACATTTAGACTTGAGACTTGACATTAATGACATGGACTTGACTTGCTGTTCTACATGTAGACTTGAGACTTGCCTTGAGACTTGTGCCTCAAGACTTGAGACCCGAGCAAAGTTGACTTGGTCACACCTCTGTTATGGTTCTATAGCACCATAAAGGTTCTATGTAGATCCATTTGAGCATGGAACCCATTATGGCCCTATAAAGAAGCCTTCTTTATAGCATTGTAAAGTGTTCTTCTCTGGCACAAGCCTATAGTACCGTTTCCTGCTACCACATTAGGTACAACCCTTTTCTTAAGAGTGTGTGGCAGTTATGTGATGAGTCTGACCTTTCTCTCTATATTCTGTCTCTCCCTTTTACTATCCCCCCCCCCCCCCCCCCCGGCCTTAGGTGTGTCGCCGTCCTCGGGGCCCATCTTCCCCTTCCCCCCGTCCCCCGCCGACTGCGTGGAAGCTCACCGGGGGTGCGCCGCCGACCCCCGGTGCGAGGCCCTGTACCGGGGCCTGGAGCTGTGCGCCGCCGACGCCGCGCTCTCTCCGCTGGGGGAGCAGGCGGCCGCCGAGTGCCTGGAGAGCCAGGACGCCCTGCTGGCCAAACACTCGGCCCTGCTGGCCTGCAAGTGCCAGCGAGGCTCCCGCCGAGAGGAGCACTGCCTCCGCGTCTACTGGAGGGTCCGCCTCCTGCCGGGTCAGTAGGGGTCGTGTGTGTGTGTGTGTGTGTGTGTGTGTGTGTGGGTATGACTTAAGCCACATTCAGGGACACACACCAGACTTGAGACCAGTTGATTGGGGGCGGCTTGTGCAATTGGGGACAAAAGCCGAGTCCCCAATTGGTAAAAAGCTGATTTTTGGGTCAGTGGTTATGGTTAGGGTAAGTCTCCAGGAAATAAATGTAAGTCTATGTAAAGACCCCAAAAGTGACATAAGTAAGACTGTGTGTGTGTGTGTGTGTGTGTGTGGGTATGACTTAAGCCACTTTCAGGGACACACACCAGACTTGAGACCAGTTGATTGGGGGCGGCTTGTGCAATTGGGGACAAAAGCCGAGTCCCCAATTGGTAAAAAGCTGATTTTTGGGTCAGTGGTTAAGGTTAGGGTTATGGTTATGGTTATGGTTAGGTTAAGTCTCCAGGAAATGAATGTAAGTCTATGTAAATACCCCAAAAGTGACATAAGTAAGACTGTGTGTGTGTGTGTGTGTGTGTGTTTGTATTTTCATGCAAATTACATGATGTATCAAATTAGAAAAGCTGACCTTTGCATATTTTCATGCATATATTTCCACTTCCACAACACAGTACGCTGTGTTGATCATTTCTGCTTGCATATTTTTATATCTCTCCCCCATTTTTTTCTATTGTTATTTATATTCTATTTGCCTCTGACGTATGCTATTACAATTTGCTGCAATTTCCGTTGAAGCTAAAACATTTTTTTTTTACACTCACAAGTCTCCAAGTCCATGTCTCCGTTTTAATCTTCAGAAATATGAAATATCACCAACATTATCTAACACTAAAGAACAATAAAAACGTACCCAGGACTAATCAAGACTAATCAATTTTTGAAAGGCTCTTGCTGTTTTTCTGGCGAATTTCCTGACATCCAGGAATTTATTATTGGCTTCCACCCAGCTGATGGAAACCCACCTGATTGACGTTTTATTTTTTATTTTTTGCAACATTTCAAAAGTTCGCTTCAGCTTTGCTTGACAGTTGGATGGAAACACAGCTACTGCCTTGCATGGGACTGGCTGAGAAATGAATGGTGGTGTATCTAATACTCAGGCTCCCTCCGGGGCTTATTTAAACCAACACAGATCCCTTAATAACAAAATTGTCTGATACTGGTCAAATGAGGGATTATTGATAGTGTGTATATTTATCCTTAAAAAGGCTGACAATTCAAAATGGCAGTAACTGAACATGACCTGGTGCTGATTCATGTGAAGGTGATGTTTTTTACTAGCAGCAGCATTGCAACACACTACTGTGTGGCAGATGGAATTACTGGAATAACGATCAGTGTCAGGCCGTCTCAGACTGGAAATCAAGTTTCGAAGTGTGACTGTTGGTTTGGGAACTACAGTGAAATGTAACAGTAGAGTTAGCTGTGATAATGGTTAGAGGAGCACAGAATAGCCTGTGCACACACACACACATACACAGGACCTTCCAATAACTACATTCACTCCCTAACCCATAACCCTAATTGTAATTGTATTTTTTTTTAATTTAGCACTAGGGCTGGGCAATATATTGATATTATATCGATATCGTGATATGGCATAAGTGTTGTCTTTTCCTGGTTTTAAAGGCTGCATTACAGTAAAGTGATGTCATTTTCTGAACTTACCAGACTGTTCTAGCTGTTCTATTATTTGCCTTTACCCACTTAGTCATTATATCCACATTACTGATGATTATTTATCAAAAATCTCATTGTGTAAATATTTTGTGAAAGCACCAATAGTCATCGATATCGAGGTATTTGGTCAAAAATATCGTGATATTTGATTTTGTCCATATCGCCCAGCCCTATTTAGCACAAAAGTGTAATTCAAACAAAATACCCATAATGTATACCAACGACAGCAAGTACTCAACAACAAGTACTCAAAAAAAACAAAAAAAAAAACATCATGAAGAAACCCCAAGGGGCTTATGGAGTGTCTCCCTTAACAAAACATCATCATAATTACTATGTAATATAGGCAACTCAGAAACAAAACCCAAACCAGAGTTAAAAAGAACAAAAGAAGACGGTATAAACACATAAATACATCAAATAGTACTGATAAATAAATGGGGGAAAAAGTGGAAAATAAGTAAATGAATATGAAAAAGAAACAGAAAAGGAAAATAAAAGCTAAGGAATAAAGAGAGACGGCAGAAAAAATAAAAAATAAAAAAATGTAATTAATTATACCAAAAAAATAAACTAAGCTCAGTAAGCATGATGATTGTGAATTCTTTTTTTTTTTTCTTTTTTTAAACAGATTGGATGAAAGGTCAAAGAAATGGGGCTTCGGCTGTCTTACATCTTGTATTTTTTTTTAACCCCAAACCCAAGCCCCACTTCTAAACTAGCCTCCTGTAGAAGTGTGGTCCAGCTGAGATGACCTTTCGTCTAAAATGAAAACACACATACACACACTCACACAGGGGTGGACTTAGTGATTTGGGGGCCCTAGGCAAAGGCAAGCATGGGGCCCCCTGAATCCCAACCCTCTCCCTTTTTAATCCATCCTTTCTACATATTACCATCAAGTTGGGGCCAGTGGTGGAAAGTAACTAAGTACATTTACTCAACTCAAGTACTGTACTTAAGTACAATTTTGAGATACTTGTACTTTATTTGAGTATTTCCATTTGATGCTACTTTATACTTCCACTCCACTACATTTCAGAGGGAAATATTGTACTTTCTACTCCACTACATTTATTTGACAGCTTTAGTTACTTTTCAGATGGAGATTTGACACAATGGATAATATAACAAGCTTTTAAAATACAACACATTGTTAAAGATGAAACCAGTGGTTTCCAACCTTTTTGGTTTTTGACGTCTTACAAAAAGCAGTGTGTAGTCGGGGTCACATTTCAGATGTCTATGAGTTGTTAACAGCTCCACCAAATAGTGATTTTCCCCTCTAAACCTCACATGGTTTCATTTCAATAAATGTTCAAATGATCCAATATTTCAGCAAAAATCAAAGATTAGAGAAAAGTCCAAAAACTGAAAACAGATTTGTGTATCAGAACTTTGTTTTTTCTTCTTTCCTCTCCCATTAATCATCTCAGGACCCCTCAGATTTATCCGGTGACCCTTTGGAGGGGCCCGACCCCTAGGTTGGGAACCACTGGACTAAACTAGCTAACTGTATATAAAGTAGTTCAAACTAGCTCCACCTCCAGCAGCTACAACAGTAACATGCTGCTTACACACTGATGCTTCAGTATTAATAATCTAATGATGTCATATATAATAAAATATCAGTCAGAGGGACCAAAGCACTACTTTTACTTTAATACTTTAACTACATTTTGCTGCTAATACTTATGTACTTTTACTTAAGTAGGATTTTTCATGCGGGACTTTTACTTGTAATGGAGTATTTGTACATTGCTGTATTGGTACTTTTACTTAAGTAAAGGATCAGAGTGCTTCTTCCACCACTGTGCGCAGGTCTTGGGCGTGGAACCGTATCCGGAGAGCCGGTGTGATGTGTGTATCAGTAAGTGAGCTAACCCTAGCCAGCGGACTCCTCCTCCCCTGTGGCCTATTAGTCAGCAGAGCATTAGTGTAATTACACACTCCTCAGCTCCCAACGCTGCTAGGCTGCTCTAGCGTGTCATTACCATAAATATATAGCCCAGAATGGGATTTACATACATAAACACTTTACATGCCATTACATTCTTGATTGAGTCTGTACTTTGGAGTGTGTTGAATAATTTGTAGGAAGAAACGGCTGGTCCAGTTCACTAGTCAATCAAGCCTCTGCTAATGGGTTTCACAATGAGACAAAAGCTGCCTCCCAGTGAAGAGAGCCAATAAAATAAGGTCATGGTGACTTTGGGTTTTCCTTTATATGCTGCCTTCATTTGAGCCGTGCCGATTTGATTTAAAGCGCCGGAGGAAGCATGCCATTGGTTGACGACGGTTGTTACTATGAGGTCATGCTTCAGCCGCAGAAAGCCCCTCCGTACTGAAATGTTCTGTAACGTAATTGTGTGCGGCGGGTCACGCTGTCGGGCCGCGTCTCTGTTAGTTGCGTTCGGTGTGGCGTGTTCGCATCTCATTCGATTAGCGAGCGATATGAGGAAACGTCCAGATTTGGAAATTATATAAGAGCACAAAAACGTATATCATCGAGAAGGGAAACGCGTCACGTTAGATCTGCCTGTGAGGCTCGACCCGTACCTCGCATCTCTACCGTCTTCTAAATAAAGGATAACTGGAAAATGAAAAAAAAAAAAGATTGCATGGAAATAAATGACAGCCTTTGTTCTCCCAATCAGCTTTTGTGAAGAAGGTGTCAATTTGACACGGTGAGCCGTCACAGCGGAATGCTGCGCAGGTTTATTTTTCCCCGCTGAGGGGACAGGAGATGTTATAGTTGGAAGCAGTGAGTTGCTTTTACAGTGTGTCGGGGCATGCTGGCAGCATTGGCCAGGGTTTGACCGGGTTTGACCGAGTTTGACCAGGATTAATGAGGATTGGTCAGGTTGGAACAGGTTTGATCAGGTTTGGTCGGATTTGGTCAGATTTAGTCAGGTTTGGTCATATTTGGTCATATTTGGTCATATTTGGTAAGATGTAGTCAGATTTGGTCAGATTTAGTCAGGTTTGGTCAGCTTTAGTCAGCTTTGGCCAGGTTTGGTCAGGTTTGGTCAGATTTGGTCAGGTTTGGTCAGATTTAGTCAGGTTTGGTCAGGTTTGGTCAGATTTAGTCAGGTTTGGCCAGGTTTGGTCATATTTGGTCAGATTTAGCCAGGTTTGGTCAGATTTAGTCAGGTTTGGCCAGGTTTGGTCATATTTGGTCAGATTTAGTCAGGTTTGGTCAGATTTAGTCAGGTTTGGTCAGGTTTGGTCATATTTGGTCAGATTTAGTCAGGTTTGGTCAGATTTAGTCAGGTTTGGCCAGGTTTGGTCATGTTTGGTCAGATTTAGTCAGGTTTGGTCAGATTTAGTCAGGTTTGGTCAGCTTTAGTCAGGTTTGGCCAGGTTTTGGTCATATTTGGTCAGATTTAGTCAGGTTTGGTCAGATTTAGTCAGGTTTGGTCATATTTGGTCAGATTTAGTCAGGTTTGGTCAGCTTTAGTCAGGTTTGGTCAGGTTTGGTCATATTTGGTAAGATGTAGTCAGATTTGGTCAGCTTTAGTCAGGTTTGGCCAGGTTTGGTCATTTCGTCAGATTTGGTCAGGTTTGGTCAGGTTTAGTCAGGTTTGGTCAGATTTGGTCAGGTTTGGTCATTTAGTCAGATTTGGTCAGGTTTGGTCAGGTTTGGTCAGGTTTGGTCAGGTTTGGTCAGGTTTGGTCATGTAGTCAGATTTGGTCAGGTTTGGTCAGGTTTAGTCAGGTTTGGTCAGATTTGGTCAGATTTGGTCATTTAGTCAGATTTGGTCAGGTTTGGTCAGGTTTAGTCAGGTTTGGTCAGGTTTGGTCAGGTCTGGTCAGATTTAGTCAGGTTTGTTCAGACCATAGTACAATTAAAGCTGTTGAGTAAAATGTGACAAAAAGAAGAAAAAAGACGTGACATTTGTGAACAGCTGTTAATGCACATATCCAGATCATATCCATATCCAAATCTGCACATACTGTCTACACATTTCGCACATCATGTATGCTGTAATTTCACATATTTGTTCCGTTCATATTCTCATATTCTTCTCATTTTTGCAATGCTGCATATATAGATATTTTGATCATTTCCACTTATTCAATCCTGCGCATATCTCATATTCTTTTCATATCATACTTCTTCATTCACTTTTCTCTCTGTTTGTTCTCCTGCTGTTGTTTTGCACACCCTCATACTGTTGTAGTTCATATTTTTCATTTAGACATTTCCACAACATGTTCCAGTGTTGACATTGTTGGTTGTATTATGTTTAACACCTCCATTTTCTCTATTCCTGTTAATATAATTATTGTTATTATTATTTTGCTGTATCCTACTATTTGCTGCTGCTTAATTTCCCTACAGGGATCAATAAAGTTTAATTTAATAATTTTCATTTTAGCATACAATTAATGTAAATAGGAAATAATTCATCTCCTATTAATATTTGGTACAGTGGTACCTGTGTATGATCTGGTGACGATGTTGTATGTGTATGTTTATGTTTGTGTGTGTGTGTGT
The DNA here is from genome assembly GCF_046629955.1 of Centroberyx affinis. Classification (NCBI taxonomy): domain Eukaryota; kingdom Metazoa; phylum Chordata; class Actinopteri; order Beryciformes; family Berycidae; genus Centroberyx; species Centroberyx affinis. The sequence goes on along the minus strand of NW_027283605.1, from coordinate 3,506 downwards.
GTGTGTGTGTGTGTGTGTGTGTGTGTGTGTGTGTGTACTCCTTTTCTCCAGGGGAAGACGAGCTTGAAATGTCTCCCTATGACGACACGCACATGGACAGTCGTATGGCCTCCTTAGTGGCAGGTAAACACACACACACACACACACACACACACACACACACACACACACACACACACACACACACACAAACACTCTCTCTCATGCTGACTGTTATAATTAGGTCGTACGAGTCAATGTTCATCACCGTCACACATGGATTATTTAATGGCAGACAGCTCTATAGTTGTGTTTGTCATACAAGTACACTTCACCGGAGCAGCTCAATTCATCGCCAAGCTACAAACATGTTAATCAATATGTATCAATCAATAAATAAATCTATAGCCAGTGATCAGCTGGCTGAGGGAACTCCTCTCTCTTCGTTCCTTTTCCTCTTTCGTAAAGTTCAATTGGTAACACTTTACAATAAGGGTACATTAGTTAAGGGTTAGTTAATGCTTAATAACCCTTAATTAACAGTTAACTAATGTGTCTGGTAATCATTTACTAATGGTGTTCATGTTAACTAAGGTATTAATTTATACATTATTTAATAGTCATCTTTATAAACTATTAAATGTATAAATTAATGTTCCACATGTTCTCCTGGGTTTCCTCCTCCAATCAGCTGGATTGGAGACTCTAAATTGCCCTTAGCTATGAATGTGAGTATGACTGTCTGTCTATCTGTTAGCCCAGATGGACTGGAGACCTGTCCAGGGTTGTCTCTTATTAATGGTTACCCAGTAAGCATTTGACAGATGGTAATGACAGGAAGAGGCCAAGTTCAACACCAACCCAAATGAGCACAAGATTTTCACAATATGATATTGTGGCACTGTAAAAATCCATATTAAAACATCTTTGGAAAGTGTTTTGGGCTGATCTCAGAAAGATATTTAGGTAGATTTCCTCAAACGATGCAGATAGCAGACTGCAGACGTAATCTCAACCTTCTCGCTATATTTACACAGGTTTTTTTTCGACGTTGGTGGAGGTTGTCATATCAACATCTATTCAACATCAAAACATTTGCTGGTATTATTAATGTTTTTCCTCCACTCACTTTGTCATTTCACTCCCTCCTCCGTCCTATTCCTCATCTGCTCCCTCCACAGCACCTCCAGCCTCCTCATTCTTGTGTGACTGATTGTGCGTGATTTTTAGGCATGTTTTTTTTTTTTTTTTTTTTTGGTTGCTCTCAGGTCTCTCTTGAAAAAGAGAACAGGATCTCAGTTAGACTACCAGATTAAGTATAGGTTATATATGGCTTTTTGAAAGACATTTGGGTCCTGATTTCACTGAACCGTGCAGGTAACAGCCACGGACAAATACGGACGTCATCTCCGCGTTCATTTTGCCCCTAGATTTACTGTGGAAGCAAATTCAACATATGTATTAACAGCTGAACTGGGGTCACCTCAGGGAATGTAAGGTTTCATGATGTATGGTCACCTCACTGTAACCCTTGTGCCATAACCTACTATGCCAGAGGTCTTGTTGTCAGAATGGCTCCTGGAAGTCTCCCAAGATGTCCATGGAAGCTCTAACTTAAGCCATAACATGTCTTGCTTCTACTCTACTTTGGTGACCTGTTCTAATGTCAGCACATTCTGTACGTCCTTGGAAGATACATAAAGGACTGGTTCAATCTCTTTCTCTTTAGAAGAAGTGTACGTAGCCTCCTGCCGCGCAAGAGTCTCCTTTCAATAAATATATACCCAAGTAAGACGAACCTCTGACTCTAGAACATTTCTTCAACATTTACGCTGCTTTACTTCCCTCCTTCCTCCCAATCCTCCCCAACCCCCTACCCCCCAACCCCCCACAGCCTCCTCGCTCATGCTGCTGGACGTGGAGAACCAGTGCCTGAAGGCGGCCCAGGACTGCGGCCTGTACGAGAAGTGCGGCTCGCTGCGGTCCGAGTACGTGGTGGCCTGCACCAAGCCGGTCCCCCCCACCGACCGCTGCAACCAGCACAAGTGCCACCGGGCCCTGCGGCGCTTCCTGGAGCGCGTGCCGGAGGAGTACAGCCTGGGCGTCCTGTTCTGCCCCTGCACCAACACGCTGTGCGGGGAGAGGAGGAGGAAAACCATCGTGCCCTCCTGCTCCTACCAGGAGACGGAGGGACTGCAACCCAACTGCCTGCACCAGCAGAGCTTCTGCCGCCGGGACGACCTCTGCAGGTCAGAGACCCGAGCTGAGATGAGGGTATAGGTTACACCGATACACGGGTTGGACCAAATTATGGGGCCGATATTGTCCTTTCGTTCCTCAAAAAGACCCAGGGGAGTACGTGGTCCGCGATGTCAGAAGTCGGCTTAAAGTCCGAACCGGCTGACAATCGTTAACTCCAGAAGTGTTTGCCGATCATACTGAATGAGTGAAAGTACCGTATGTGCAAAAAGAACCAGTAATGCAAAGTAAATAGGGTTAAGTTTGCTGAGTTCTCAGGTGCAAAATGAGCCGCCATCATGAAGGACGTTCTAATTGGTCAAAAATATGCATGAAAGATCCTTTTGAGCACTAGCTTGATGAGCAGGAACAGCTAAATGTAGCAGTTTACTTTCAAAAAGTATATATATATATTTTTTATTCATTCTATTGTACATTTTATGTACCACTTTTATATGCAGTATAGCAATGAATCTCAGAAAGACTGACTGACATGTGATCTGCATTGTTTTTGGAAATATGACTCATGATATACAGTCTCTAGAAGTGCATGATTCAACTTTTTCCCATGGTCTCGTGTTAAAAAAGCAAACGGAAATCGCAATAAATTGTAATATCGAATCGCAATACTTAAGAATCGCAATACATATCGAATCGGCACCCAAGTATCGTGATAGTATCGAATCGGGTCCATATGGTCCCAGCCCTATGGTCCAGTCAGTGTGGTCCACCTCTGATATGATAGATGTAATGCAGTTTGATTACATTCTAGAATTGACCAATACTACACTGGTTGTCTATGGGAAGCCCTTAACCTGAGAAGATTCTAATGAGCCATCTTGATCAGATTCCACACCAGTATACATGAATATGCAGTTATTATGATTATTAATATTATTCTCCTGGGTTTCAGTGGAGATTTGATGGTCCAAATGCAGAGGCTTCTCCACCCTGATGAGTATATAATTCTGGGGGAAACACTGAATACTGAATACTTTTCTGGCATGAGAATGGTCAAATTTGAAGATCTTGAAAACTGCCAAAAAAATACTAGTGGCTTCAATCCAAAAATATTGGTACCCCAGCTTTGATGGGAATGTACAAGTGAGGGACAAAACCACATTCATGTTTTCCCATGTAGCACTGCAGTATATATATTGTATACTGGACGGAGAAGAAAGAAGGAATGGAGGGATGGAGAAAAAAGCAGTAAAATCTGTAGGAAAATCATAAATAAAGTGTCAGTACAACATATCGGTATTGGTATCGGCCTTCAAAACCCATATCAG
>NW_027283604.1:0-29495 GCF_046629955.1 Centroberyx affinis | reverse complement strand
TTTTCCTTTAAAAACTCTCTGCCCAATGCCCACTCCTCTTTCATACAAGAGTCTCGCACAAACTGCAGCTGCACACACACACTCAACTCTTGAATAATCCTCTCAGAGAGAGAGAGAGAGAGAGAGAGAGAGAGAGAGAGAGAGAGAGAGAGAGAGAGAGAGAGAGAGAGAGAGAGAGAGAGAGAGAGAGAGAGAGAGAGAGAGAGAGAGAGAGAGAGAGAGAGAGAGAGAGAGAGAGAGAGAGAGAGAGAGAAAGAAAGAAAGAAGAGAGAGAGAGAGAGAGAGTGAGTGTGTGTGTGTGTGTGTGTGTGTGTGTGTGTGTGTGTGTGTGTGTGTGTATTATGTGTAAAATCAGACTCAGCCCACAGTGCATGTTAACAACAGGAGCCCAATTCTTAATGCCTGTATAAATTAGCCTCGCCATGGCAACAGCAGACAAAATGGGATGAAGTGTGTTATGTAAAACAACGGTTATGAGCCAACCACTAAGAAGTAGGACACACACCCTCATGTTGCGGGGCCAAGGCTTTTAAAGCCCCAATCCTTCATTTGGAAAAAAGGTTATTCATATCCAAATCAATTACAGACACTGCCATTAATTTGAGAGTGGCAAAGTCCACACATTCTTCAAAAGCATCCTTCAGCTTTATTTAGCAGACTGCATCTTTAATGGAGAGCGACCATTCGTCCCTCCTTTCTAAATTTATTCTGCATATTTATTGAGACAGGAAGTGAAGATAGAAGAAAAAAAGGCAGAATAAAGCAGGCGGGAGCTGAAGAAAGAGTTTTATATGAAAGAGGGGAAATGGAGCTGCTGTTGAGCTCCCAACAGTTGGAAGAAACACACGGCGGTGTCATATCTGTGGTGTGGTATGCTGTATATCTATGGGTGACATGGAGTAACATGCTCCAGCACACCCTGCAGCTTGCAAGCATGTGTCAAAAAGCTGCTCAGTTTTCCCACGTGCCGCACGGCGTCCGCGTCCGTGCGATCCGGTTCAATGTGAGGAGCCGAACTGCTGCCAGCCAGGCTAAAACGGGCTGGTGGACGGTAGCCTGGAGCCAAAACATACAGCGCTGTTTTCTTGCTCTTCTCTTTCCCCGCAATCCTGCTGGAGACTGAGAAGTGCAAGACACCTGGCAAAGGAAGCTGTGGCGCTGCAGCTTGGTTTTGTTCCTTAAGGACAACGGCTTGTTACAAACCTCTTAAGTGTCCATAGTCAACAGGAAAGTATACTGCGGCTTCAGCTTGGCCCACTGAGCGCGCTCACATTACACCTCCAAGACGACGACAGGTAAAAGGGAGAGTTCGCTCAAATAAGCTCTTTCCTAGGCTGTTTTTCAAAATAAGAGAAACTAATATAATGCAGTATGATGTGTAACGCTCCCTCGGTATTAACAAGTTAGTTCAGGCCCCAAGTCATTCTGAAATGTCTTTGTATAACGTTAAGTTTTCTGTCTTGTAAGAAAAGGTAGTGTCGACATAATGGCATGCGTGGATAAGACCATTTGGGAGGCTTTTGGCGGTGAGGGGGGGATTAAGTTTGGGATGAAATGCAGCGTGTTTTAATCCCACTAACCTGTTGACTGCCTTGGCAAGAACGCACTTTTAAATCCAGAGTCACGGCAGGTTAAGTGTGTGACAACCAGACAAATCTGCCTGCCAGTGGAACACACACACACACACACACACACACACGTAACACATTAAGAAAGATGACATCAGTCCGGTGCATCTGCGAATGAGAATCTACTATATAGGAGACAGCAGATGATGTTGACTGAATTCAGAACTTTGCTAGTTTTACCAGGCAAAATGACTTCAGGACCACAGAGCCTCATTATCCTCAGTGCGCTCTCTCAGCTGAGGAAAATTGCAAGTTCCTACTGAGGAAGGAGCGCTCATTCATCTCCACTAAAAGGGTTTACAATGACGCTAAAAAGGTGGGGAAGAAGCCGTTAGCATTGTAGCACTGAGCAGGAAAACGTCAAGATCATGCTGTGCGGTGGTTATAAAAAAAAACATATTAATGAGGACAATTCAAAAAATAGTTAGCTCGAGTCTGTGACAGCTCATTGTCGAGGCGTGTTGACAAGAAAAGTTCAGAGGAGAAAGTTTGACGTCCTCATGTGTGGGTTGTTAAAGAGTTCACTTTCACTTGTAAACGATGTGATTGTGCATTATGTGAAAGACACACATATAAACATAAACGCTGTTAAAAACAGTCGCTAGTTTTTACTACCCCACTGTAAACAAATCTCTCTATTTAAAAGATCCTATCATTTCCGCAAGAGCTCACACACACACACACACACACACACGGAGACTTGTAAATAACTTGACTTAGTGCCAGGTTGGAATTCACCAGATGCTTTGAACCTGAGAGTATAGATCATGCATGTGACTGTAGTCGCCTCCAGGCTGTCACCTATAGGATAGCGAACCTTTTTACAGAGTGACGACCTCCATAAAGAGTCATCTGCTTACACAAAAATACAAAAAAAACACACACAGAAGAGAAAGAGCAGTGGAGGAATTTCAACACATCTGGTTGTGTGATGTAGGCATGCAGCGAGAATACTTCAGGTGCAAAAAATGCATAGCTTGGTGAACAGTCACCTCTATAGATTTGAACAAAGCACCTTTACAATGGCACATATGGATGGAAAGTTCCTGGTCGAACACAAGTGTGAGTCGACAAAAACAACAAAAAGACAAAGGTGCAGGTAAACGTCACAACACATTTCACAAGTCAGCCGCTGTGACCACAAACAGGCGGAAAACAAGAAAGACGGAATGAATGTGGCCAGGGATTTGGTTTCAGTGACATGTGAATCAATGTGACCCATCGAGATTTATCATGAAAACATTTTGAGCGATGACCTTTCTCTAACCCAAATATAACCAAAATGCCCCAAGGGTCTTGACCGAAATAATGAGAATCTTCTGATCTCAAAGTGATTTACTGAACACAACCAAAGCTTTATCAGGACCAGATTCCACCAGTCTAGACTCGATAAATAATATAAAAGGATTGCAGTAACAGGAATCAGCTGACTGAGCCAATTCAATTGTCTGATTCAATTGGCCTGTGTTTGTTATCCGATAGATTGGGAACTGGATGTGTTGCAGAGGGGACGCGGCTCTGTGGGGAGAAGAGCTCAGTGTGAGAGTGTGTGCGTGTGTGTGTGTGTGTGTGTGTGTGTGTGTGCGTGTGTGTGTGTATAAAGAGGCCAGTGCCAGGTACATCACATGAAAGTCAAAGGACAGGTCAGAAATATCCCGACACACACATGCACACACACACACAAATGCACACACACATAAAATCTGACGCTTAATCTTAGAGTTTGACAGATATGGGTTTTTATAGACCGACACCGATATTTTTAGACTGAAATCACTGATAGCCAATAAGTTGTGTTGTTCAATATCTTTAAATTGGACATTTTTCATGGCAAAAAACAAATTCAAGTATTCAGTGTTTCCCAGAACTGTGTTCTTTTCAGGGTGGAAAAGCCTCTGAAACAGCAGTTCGACCATCATGTGACACTAAAACTCCAATGAAACCTAAACTAATGAAGTTTTTTTTAGGGTTAGCAGCTCCTTAACACAGGGTGACACACACTACTAATTCAAGTGATAGGGGAAACTCCGGGATACATTCGCCCTTTAAATGATGTTGGCATGACTGGCCAAGATCCGATATTTAATAAAAGGCCAATATTGGCCTGATCGGTCTAACCCTAGTTAATTTAACTGACACCTAAATTAGTGTAGGTATTTGTTCCTGTCATGTGTGTATATGATGTATATAAGTGTGTGTATTTGTAGTGTATGAGCTTGTGTACGCTTGCATGTGAGTGTGTTGATATTCTCCTAAGTGTGTGAGGCTTGTCACATTGGATAGCGTTTATCCTTGTCGCAGCTTAGTCCTGCTTCTCTCCGACCCAGTGACATTTCCCCAGTGTTCAAAGTCCCCTACTGTTCTTTAAACCCCAGTGTGTGTGTGTGTGTAAATGACTGAGTGTGTTCAGATGTCCCCATATATCGTTAAGTTGCGATTATAGACACTCAATTCTAATTATAGGTCATCAGCATCGTTGCGCTGCAGTGCATGCAGGGAATATTAAGGCCAGGATATGGCATGACATTTAAATGTACAGATGACCAGATTAACTGCGGCATGTCTGGACTGAAGTTACACTCAGGAAGCTAGCGGTGACATTTCAGGGCTCCTGTGGTGGAGAGTGGTGTGTAATCACTTGTAATAATGAAGCACAAGATTAATCATTTCAAAGATTATTTTTTTTATAACATTTCTGCTTTACTGGATAGTACAGCAGAAAGTGACAGCAGCTGACAGAGAGGCATGCCACATGGGTCAAAAGCCAGATTTTATCTTGATGTTACATGCTGTGTCTCTGGCCAACTGGGCCACTGATTCCTCACACTGGCAGCAGGAGTCACTAAGTGCTATGGCTAAATTAAGTATTGCCACAACAAAGGCATGTCATTACCAACAAGCTAACTTTTATACTGCTGCAGAGCCTACTTTCAGTTTCTGAAGAACATTTCTAATGCCAAGTGTCAAAGTGAGACTGTCACTACAGTACTTTTACACTGTTATATATCATCAATCTGTGATGTTCAATACAGTCCATTATTATTATTTTGCGATGAGTTAGTTTGCGATGAAGTTTTGTAATTCCCTTTTTGGTGTACTCACTTTCCATCAACCTGCCTTGTGTACTTAAGTTGGTGATTTCCTACATTTCCCAGAATGCCTTTCGACATCCCCCAGGGAACGGGTGTGAACTTGTTGCATTCGGCTGTGGGTTATATGAGAGTGGTAGCATACTAGTAAGAGCAAGAGAGTTGTTCCAGTCAAGAAAAAGGAAGAGCTGCACCCAGATAACTGAAACCTCTTTCTGTTCTCCACTGGGAACACCTTCATGTGAAGTCACATTTGACCAGTTATTCTCAGGAACTACAAAAATACACCACCAAACAAGAAGCCCGGAGATGCAAGGTTTATCACCAATAGCCGTTTTGAGTGGATTTTTCCTTTAAAGATTGGAGGAATGTCCTCTCATCCCCTCCCCCCTTCCCTCTCTTTGCCATGGGCTATGAATATTGCTCTACTATAGAATTCCCAATGCCTGAGCAATAGATATCAATGTCTGCTGCATCTTGTGTCAGCCTGCATACCAGTTTCCCACTGCTGCTTTGATATGTCCAGATGTGTCCATCTCTCTGTGGCTCAGTACAATATGGCTACCTATGAGTTCGACCTGTGAGTTGGCCCTGGAACGCAGCAGCCATCCAAACAGGATTAAGTCGGCTATTTCTGCCCCATTTGTTATTTTTAGCAGGAAAAGACAACATTCTTTTGACTGATAGTGGCTACTGTGATAATACCAACTGAGAGTGTGAATTAGCCGGCCATGGGAAAAGAGCCAGCTAGCTACAAAGGGGTGAATACCCTGAATGACTATTTGGCATATTTCAGAATGATACTGTAACAGCTGGAGAGGTAGAAGGATTGTAATGTTTGCTCTTGGGTTTTTGGCCACAGGTGTAGTGGGAAAACCTGACAATGTTGCTACATTTTTCAGGAATAAGAAAAATGATTTATCTTCATTGATGCCTGTTTATTTTTGAGACAACACAATGGGGGTTTCAAAAGGTTTCAAGGGCAAATGGTGCATGAAACTCACTCCGCCATGTAATCTTTCAGTTCAAGTAAAAAAGCAATTAAAACCCAAATTGCAGATGTTTTATTCCATGACAACTCATATTACTGCCAAATAAATGTATTACGCCCTAGACTCACAGACTGTCTTCTTTCTGTCTTTCACTCCCAATGCTTTCTGCAGTTATTTGTTTTATAGTATAGCCATAACTGGGGAGCCTCCTTCCTTAGCAAAGCATTCAACACCGTGGGTGTCATGTACAAACAGAAGTCACGGTGGATTTCTGTCTCACTCATTCCTCCCGCAGCCTTGACTAAGTCATTACCATAATGTTAACAGCAGAATAACAATTTACCGAGCACTAGAAGGAAAGAAAAACACACTGCAGGGAGAAAAGGACAAAAAAGAAGCATCCAAATGTTCCTGAAATGAGCTCTCCCTGGCAGAAACATATACTTGAGGGGACAATTGTTCCCCTATCCCCAAAATGTGGTTTCACAGTTACATATTTCAGCTGACTGCGGAGATTATCATTCTGTGTGGAATAAAGCCTCAGCGGGGAGCTGGGCAGTGAGGAGATATGAAGTGTATTATCAAGCTCTACTACCACGACTGCTTGTGAACCATTACACTGGAAATTAAGCACGCTGTACACCCAAGTTGCCAAGTTGCACACATACACACTACTTCAAAGTTCCAGTGATCAGCGCTGTTAATTATTCAGAAGAGGAATCATTGTGCAAGGGAGGTGCAGGTCAGGAGAGATTCATGATGTGCAAGAGAAAAAAACAACAGCGAGAAACCAAAAAAAACAAAAGAAACCAAAAGACAAACACAAAGAGCTACACAGCCAAGAGCAAGACAGACTGTGACAGAGTGAAAAAAAGGGATGATTCATGGCAGGAAAAAAAAAAAAAGAGATGAGACTGGTAGAGAAAGCAAGCAAGCCTGTGCATTAGTGGAAGATGGTACAGATAGTATGGACAGTGCTGCACCGTTATCCACTGCACGGATTTAAAAGCAGATCATCGTGTGAACTCATTCACCTGCCTGCTCCCCAGTCCCAGCGCTCCATCCACACAGCTGTTCACATATACTGCTGCAACCGTCCCGCACATCTGGCCCCAGTATGTCCTCCTGGGCGGATTAATGCCTTTTTAAAATTATTTTTATACCATGTCTGCTTTGATCTACAGTATAAAAGACAGACAGACAGGAAAGATGAGAGGGAGAGAGGGGAGGACATGCAAAAAAGGTCAAGAGCCACTCGAACGCGCAGTGTTCCCGGTGCATGATGGGAGCTTTAGCCTACTGCTCCATCCATAGAGCACCTCCACATTAATTTACATGTTATATAACTCCCATTGAGTCCCAGCACTTACTAGGGATACATAGATGAATCACTCAAAAAAAGACTATTTTGGTATTAATGTACTATATCTTTGGGCATGTATGGCTTAGTATCACACAATGAAAGTCAAATGTTCAGACTTATTAAAGGACTAGTTCACCCCAAAATAAAGATTCAGTCATCATCAACTCACTTCAATATCAGTCAAAACTCCATTAAAGTTGGTAGGAGCATCAAACACAAAGCGAGTTTGCCGCCATAGTTCCATCTCAGCCTTCTCCCAACCTATTGAAGTTAATGGGGTCATCGTTTTACAGCTCCAAAAAAAGCATCAACTTTCCATCAAATTTCTCCAAACAGCTCATTGTGCAGCACAATCTGAGTGTTTTGTAGCCAAACGATTGCACTATGGGTCCAAAAGTCCAATATTGACCTCATTATTTCCTAGATTTTCCTCACTGACAATGTCCCATTAACTTCAACAGTTTAGAAGAGGGCTAACTTGCTGTGTGTTTGCTGGTCCTACCAACTTCAATGGAGTTTCTACTGACACAGTGGTGATTATTTCATTTGAGCTAAACTGTTAAGATGCAGGCTGCCTTTTGAATTAATTTAGTCAACAAATCCATTTTTGTAATTAAATGGTTCAACGCAACGTCAGCATGACAAATTCAAATTTCTGCTGGCACTAATCTCTTTCCATATGGTGTCATAATAGCTGGTTCTTTTTCTAAATCAATATTCAAGTGGAAAAAAGCGAAAGCAACACAGACCAGGTACACAAAGATGGTGACCCATCTACATAAAGATGGCAGCCTCCCAGTCTGCTCCACACACACACTGCATTTCCAGCTCAAGCTTTTTCCAACTAGCACCAATGGCAGTTGATATTCAGATGCTTCATTCTGGGTTAGGATGGGTTGAAAAAAGTGAAAACATCAAACCAGCAGGCTGCTTTAAGGACCTAGCCCATTGTCAACCTGAGCAGAGCGTCATTATTTTGCAGTAGGCAGAGGTGTACAATTGAAAGAGTGAACAGTCATCCTGGCAGCGACTAGCCTCAGGACAAAGGAGTGGTGTCATCCCCCCTTTCCTCCTCCTCACTTCATCTGTCATCACACAGCTGTGTGTCACGGCCCCCCCGAGGCAGCTGGGTAATGGGAACACACACTTCCCGGTGCCTCGACAACCGTGACTTAGCGACAGAAGAGCCAATCACACAGTTGTAAATAGTCCCCTGTCAAAGAAGTTGCAAAAGGTGTTGAGAACAAAATGTGATCACAGCACTGAAGTCGAGTGCTCCATATTCTGAGCGAGACGATGAAGAGAGGCAGGAAAGAAGGCAGACACACACACATACACACACACACACACACACAGATGGAGAGGGGGAAGAGCCAGAAAGACAGAGGCACAAGCACTCAGAGATAACAGACACACAAGGAGGGGCAGAGGAGGCAGGCAGGCTGGAAGGAAAGTGCAGGACTGATTATTGTCAAGATTCATCAATGCAGCACAGAACTTGGACAGCACATGTACAACTTATTACCAATAACTCTGAGAAATACTGTCCAGACCATTGACACACAAACAGATCTAAAACCTATGAGGACAGACGGACATCAACCAGTAGTGTGGCTCCCAGCTGCTGGACACTGTAGGGGAAAAGAGCGGACCAAATACCAAAACAGACAGATTATCAGCTTAGGCCTCGCTAAAACGCTTACAGCCATCACTACACTGCTGCAGCTACCAGCTGCTCTGCACAGAGGTGTGTGTGTGTGTGTGTGTCAGTATGTCATATATCATGTGTCGCACGTGACGTGTACTGTACAGCATGTGCCATGTGGTGTGTGTGTGTGTGTGGTGTTCCCTAATAGACTGGTTATGCAGTTGGAGGTCAGGATTAATGGGGAAAGCCCCCACCCACCCCCACCAAGGGTCAGATCTGCTGATCTGCTCAGAGACAAGGGGGGGTCCTTACATTCTCATCCCACTGTCTGTATCTAGGAGAGAGAGAGAGAGAGAGAGAGAGAGAGAGAGAGCAGACAGACGGTAAGGGATAAGCAAGGAGGAGGAGGGAGGAGGAAGGAGGGAGGGCAGGAGGGAAAGTGACAGAAAAAAGAAAGAGGGAAAACCCAAGGGTAGACCAGCAGCCACTCACCCCAACACCTGCTACACACACACACACACACACATTACTCATTAGTCCATTAGCGGTACATAATTGTTCTGGTTATCATTTTTCATACATCACTGCTTCTTACTCATGCAGTGGGGAGAGATTAGTTGAAGAACACACAAGCAGGCACACACACACACACACACACTGTGCACAAACATACACACACATAATCACACTGTGCATGAGTGTGTATTTGTGTGCATGTTGTCTGGCTCTGGACATTGCTGATTTGTCTCTTGACTTTCATGTGATGTAACTGGCACTGGCCTGTTTATACACACTGTATCTCCCTCTCTCTCTCTCACACACACACACACACACACACACACAGAGCAGTTATCTGAGCTAGGAATATTAGTTAACGGCAGCACTGCTATCACAATTAGCTTAAAAGTTTAGACTTCTCTCAGGACAGCTTAGTTGTAATAGGCTAATGCTAGCTACTCTCACTGATATACATGATATACAGATGACAGTACTAATTTGATTCATCCTCCTCAAGGGCTGGAGAGAGAGAGGGAGAGAGGGAGGGGATAGAAAGAGAGAAAGAGAGACAGAGAGAGAGACATAGAAATAGAAAGAGAGAAAGAGAGTGGACAATTAAGAGAGGAAAGTGAGAGAGAGAGGATCAGAGAGAAAAAATAAGAGGTCAAGAGAGACATCTATTCAGGCATGCACACATACACACTCACCCAGTCCTGCAGGGCCTATGAGGACAGCAGAGCAGAAGTGATGGGAGTGAGTGCTCTATTCTTTCATTTCGTCTGTACTTGCGTTCCCAATCTCACACCACTAGCTGCCTGCCACTCCTCTGAAACAGCAGCCCTCCTTCTCTCCCACTTCCAGTTGTCTCTCTTTCCTCTTGCCCCCCCTCCCCTCCCTCACTCCTCCACTCCTCATTCCTTCAATCCGTTCTTTTCCACTATCCCAGTCATCCCTCCATTCCCTAGCCTCTCCTTTGCCCCTCCCTCGACATACCACTTAACCCCAGCATAACAACCCACCTTCTTGACACCCTAAATTCCCCTCCAGAATGCACGAACCCACACACACACACACACACACACACACACACACACACACAAACATACCTCCCCCACCCCAGGGAAAGGGCTTTAGGGCAGGGCTTGTTGGGACAGGAGAGCCAGGCCAGACCATCATCTTGAGAGGAGATAACCTCTGACTCAAAGCAGACAGGTCAAGCTCTTTTCCTTATCTCACTCTGGTGCCACTAAATCACAGTCTACCACTATTCTACACTGGAGGTCTTTCACTGTTGGCCCAGCCATGTGACAACATCATTTTGCTGAATCATACTTGCTCCAAGCTGTGGAGGTAGAAGAAGAAGAAGACGGGAAGTAATTTTGTTTCCAAATAATGCCAGTATGGCTGTGACAGCCATATCAGACAAAAAACTATATCAATGAACAGAATAACCCAATTTCCCCATGGGAGCCATTAAAGTTTCATCAAAGAACCAGAGCAAAATCAACCTCGCCAGTTACAGGCTCTATCAAAGCGGCTTCCCAGACGCCTTCACTTGAACGGACTAGGGGCAAGTTAAATTTGGAGCTGGGATCATGGAAACTCAGCTCAGAGATTTGACTTCATCATTAAAGCCGTCTTAATCATTTAAAATCTGACAACGCGTCCTCGGGCAGCGAAAGCCTCCGTCACTCAAGGCTGCAGTCTGGATTGAAATCGCTTCTCTCTCTCTCTCTCTCTCTCTCTCCTGCCGGAGCACTTGAGCTTCCATGGCCGCCTCACACGCCTTATGAAATAACTATCAGCTGTGAAAACTTAGAAGAGACACTCCTCCTATAAGAATGCAAGGCCTAACATTTTGCCCAGAACCACACACATGCTCACAGATGGACACACACATATGTACATGCACGCAACCCCATACACACACATACACACACACACATACACATACACACCCTCAGGCAGGCAGGATTCCCAGGAACTGCAAGTGGGTGTTCTTGAGAAAAGGAAAAGGTCAAGGTCTGTGTATGAGATGTCAACACACAATAAAGCACAAAAAACCCCATTATGGCAAAGCACAAAGCTCTTTCAGGTCGTACAGTATTTCTCACAATTCTCCTATATACAGTTCCTCCTGTTGGTCTGCCATTTACACAGACCCAACAGTCTGCTTCCATTGAATTAGCAGTGTGAGCTGGCCATTGGGTGACACTGGGTGACACTCTACTCAGATTAACGCTCAGGTGATGCTGGCAGTCATTTAGATTCCATTAATGTCAACATGTTGTGTTGTATTTAGGGGGGAAAACTCAATGAAACGACTGAGCGTGTCTCCATTTCCTCCAAACCACACACTCATAATTCCTTTAATGAGGCTTCGGAGAGAAAGAGGGGGAAACGAGTGTGTGTGTGTATGTGTATATATGTGTGTGTGTGTGTGTGTGAGCCTGTGCCTGCATATGCGTGTGCGACTGTGAGAGAGAAAGAGAGAAAATAGGGGAAAGAAGGAAAGGGACCAAGAGAGCAGAGGCAAGGAATGAAAAGCTGACAGAGCGAAGTAGAGAGAAGGTGAGAGAGAGCTTGAGCGAGAGTCTGGGAACTGGCGCTGGTCTGGAGCACTGCAGCCCAGCTTGGCTTGGCACACACACACACACACACACACACACACACACACACACACACACACACACACACACACACACCCTCTACACCCCCCACTATTCGGAGAGTTTCCCCCTTCAAACGGCTTTAGCCATGGCCAAAACAGGCTGGCAGAGACGCAAAGCACTTCCACTTAACCATATCAAAGCGAGCCTGGCGCTGCACAGAAACAGTTTTTTTTTTTTTACCCCTGAAACATCTTTTTTCTCAAAACAGCACGAGCAGCTGGGGAAAAACCTTGCTGCAAGCTGCAAGCATGGCTGTCTGGGTGGGAGGTTTTACTGTTGTTGTTGTTTTTTTTAAGAGTGTATGGGAGACAGTTTGGAGAGAGAGACAGAGAATTGAAGACTTGTGATAGCTTGACAAATTGTTGCCTTTGATCATAAGACTTGGAAATCATACAAAAGCCCTATGCGAGGGGAAGATAAAACATTACAGCTCAGTTGGCAGCCTTTTGCAAGTAAGAGATATGACATATATAGGATGATTCACACTTTTTTAAGTGTGTTTATGGGGCACCGAGGCGTAGGAGGCAGGGGAAAGTGATCTGCAGACCATCAGGTAGGTATGAAGTTACTAAAACCTGGAAATATCTCTTGATAAATCACAGAACAGCCAAAGCTACTGCACAGACAGATGCATTCATCCCTCCATACTGCCACTATGTGTTCCCTACACTCTGGTCCACTGGTTTAGCTGGCAGATCCATTGTGGGTTATCTGTGTGCAATAGCTGACAAAGGCACGACACCCTTTGAACTCCCCAAAAAACCTGGAGGGGAATTTTTGAAATCACTGGCCTACTTCTCTCACGTTTCACATGAGCGTCAGGAGTGCGTATCCTCCTGCTCCCTGCTTCTTCCAGTGTGCACACACCCACATACATGCATGCATACGTAAATACACAGAGAGAGGAAGAGAGTTAATTGCTCACGAAAACTTCACCCAGTTCCATCATATTTCACGTGTCACCAGCAACATAAGCGGCGTCGAGCTCGGCCAATATTCACAGCACAATATGTCAAAGGGGAATAAATGACTCAGAAACTCAGAAAACATGCACAGATCGTTGCTGAAATATATTTCAGAGTTTTCCCCTTAGCTGAAAATGCTCCAAATCTCCAATTTGCGCATTTATGTGGTTAAATTCAGTGATGTAGTGGTAAGTAAAGAGGTGCACTATGCACTGTACACTATGACCTCCAGCCAGTGGTTATCAGGCAATTACATTTTCAGAAATGTACAGGAAATTTCTCATATAGCCCAACTATATCAGTCGATGAATTAATTGATATCAGATATAAGATTTATGTCAACCTAAAACTGTATTCCACAAATAAAAAGGTGTGTAGTTTAGGTGCATTTATCCTCCACTGAGTTACATCTTTGGTTCTCTCTCTCTCTCTCTCTCTCTCTCTCTCTCTCTCTCTCTCTCTGATCCACTAACCTACTGCCCCGGTGAAACCTTTCCCCGCAAATGGAGATACGATTTTCTTATAAGCGCACCGCAGTCGCACATAAAGCCAGCGTGTGTTTACGTGACCCCTTTAGCCTATACAGTCGGTGCATTAGACAATGCTTTAACTTACCTCTGCAAAACTTCACCCAAGTGGCTCCTCAGTGGCGTGTCTGCCTGTCTAACTGCGCCCCTCCATCCATGCGTAAACAAAAAAAGATACAAAGTCCCTTTTCGGTTTTAACCGCGAGGTTTTGCTGCTGCTTACGACGCAAATCAAAAGAATGAATCAGTCGGTCCCAGACGAGCGCACCCCCCACCCGGATGAGCGGTGCTCGGTGTTTCTCTGCTGATAACTCTCGGTGAAGCGGCCGTGCAGCGCAAACATTCAGCCCACTATCATGCATTCCAGTTTGGGTTCACAGCGCTCCGCCCGCACAGCGGAGCACCAATGAAAAGCACGAGATGTAACAGTGGGCGGGGTCACGCTGCTTTGTACCCCGACTTCACCCGTGTTATGTATAGGGTGCGCGTGCGTGTGCGAGCGCGCGCCCTGGATGCATTAATCAGGGTCGAAGTGTACCCCCATCTTTGTCTCTGTCTGCCTGTCTGTCTGTCTGTCTGTCTGTCTGCCTCTCTCTCTCTCTCTCTCTCTCTCTCTCTCTCATTTCAATTCAGTTCAGTTCAATTCACTGAAGCTTTACTGGCATGATGTTTTGATAAAAAAAAATGTTGCCAAAGCAGAAAATTAAAACTAAAAATGAATCATGTCCAGCATATTGAGTAAAACTGACACCAAAACTGACTCTTTCTCTCTCTCTTTCCCTCTCTCTCTCAAGTCAAGTCAGTCAAAGAAGCTTTACCGCCATGACATTTTGATAAAACATGTTGCTAAAACACAAATGCAATAATATAACAATTAAATATAATGACAACAAATGAAACATGATTCAAATAAATAAAAAAATACAGAAAGTCAATATTAAGTACTAACTCTCTCTCTCCCTCTCTCCCTCTCTCTCTCTGTCAGACACACACATGCAGTTGAGCAGCCATGCCTCACCACAGGCATCAGCTGGTCATTACGTCCTGTACATGCATGCCGCCCCGGGCGGCGGGGGCAAAGCCATGTCTGAACACCGTATTTAAACAGCTGTCACCTTATGAACTTATGTCTCTAACGTTTCCCTTTGCCCTTGTACTCTGGACAGCAGAGCCATTTTTGGGAGAGGGAGCTGATACCTTTGCAGCCTAAATTTAGACCTGACATATTCAACACCTTGGATAATAGACCTATGTTATTCTTCAGCATGATCATTTTATTTGCGCCTGAAACAAAGGTTTACTCTCATAAATGTATAGACAGCTTGTAAAAACAATGATGTGATGATGTGTGTTGACAGAGCTTAACAACAAGAGCTTGTCAAATTGCCTTTCCAATCCATTCGCCTCAAGTGGGTTTACAGAAATTGCCTTTCCCTGGACAGCAAGCGGCAAAAAATTGAATTACACGGTACCTCAAAAACGACAAACAGCTCCATCTTTAGAAGCTACAAGCGGCATGAAATACACAGGTAGGATACTGCTATTTCAGGGCCGCGGAAAAGTACATTTCTGTGAGATGACTGCTTATTATTACGAGTGACTCGACTTGAGCTGCTTCTGCCAGCATAATTGCCCTCTATAAGTGGATATGCTGTTCCGCTGCGGCCATACAAATCCAATTCAGCTTGCTCTTCCAAGCAGCAATGGGAGCAGAAAATGGCTTGTCCCTTTTAATCCATCACTTTGGTATTAGCAGAGGAAGGGATTTCATAATGGCTTATTAATACTATTAGTTTTAAAGGGAAGTTTGGGGATTTTTTTAGAAGCCTGTCCTATTCGTACAAGTCCTTTCAAACAGTTATGTTGCTTATTTTTAATGTTACTACAGCTTAGCCAAGTAATTGGACTGTGTACATTCGATTTGGAGAGAAATTGTAGGTAAGTCCTAAGAGGGGGCTCGGTTACTGATCAATAGGAACTGAGCCCTTGCCTTTAAAAGGGTTTGGGCCTGTGAGTTTTACATAGATTCATCATGTCAGTGTGGGCCGTGACTGGGGCAGCGACAGCCCTGACGCAGCGTTCAGCTCCGGACTCTGAGATAAGAGGAGAATAAGGTGGTGGAAGGATGAAAAGAAAGAGATGAGAGGAAGTTATGAGCAGAGAGAGGGGGATGATGCAGGTAAGAGAACAGCAGGCAGACAGAAGTTAAGTGAGACAGGGGGAGGGAAATTAACGGAGATAGAGAGAGAGATAGAGAGAGAGAGATAGAGAGAGAGTGAAATGGATGTATAGACAGGCTGCGAAAGTTTTAGACTACATGCAGCAAAATAAGACTTCTGAAGTCTTTTCTCTTCACAGCCTCCTGAGGTTCAAAGACTTTGCAGCAGCTCTGCTCTTTCTGCTGTCAGTCAGTTTGCCCACCGGAGGTTGTTACATGAATTCAGTCTCACACCTCAGCCAAACTGACCTCATACCACTGTGTTCCTGTGTGATGTCTCTGGCTCATACTGTGGCTGTGATAGACCCACTTTTGAAACTGTTCAAATGTCCAGTAATATAAATCAAACGCACCTCAATTCCTTAAAAAATGTGAAACCAGAAATATTTTTGCCTCAGTCTGCATCCTACATTCCTCTGTATATTATACTATGGTATCCTGGGTAGAACTTATTCAAGAAACCCTGCACGGTCTCTATAAGCCCCTCACTCACTCACTCACTCACTCACTCACTCACTCACTCACTCACTCACTCTCACACACACACACACACACACACACACTGCTCTCCTCCTAGACTCTCAGCTGCTGAACAGCTCAGCCTGTAATTATGGCTGTCATCAACAGCCCCTGACTAGCAGCTATATTTACTGGAGAGCCAGTGCACGCACACACACACACACACACACACACACACGCTTTCCACATACACACATCCACAAAGGAAAGACCATGCACACACACATACATACACAGACACACACGAGCACACAAACACATACACAAGCAGCTACTTATAGAAGCTGCCAATCAGAATGAAACAACAGGTAATTTAGCATCAGTTTAATCTTCGTCATTAGCTCTAAGCTTCCGGAGAATTTTCTCGAGAAGCATCATGATGTGGACGACTTTTGGTTCAGTGGATAGGCACACACACCATGTACAATCATTTTAATGTCTTATGCCATTTCTTTATCATCCATCTTTCCTGTTGTACTCCCCTGTATACTGTCCAATAAAGCCAAAATGCCACAAAGATACAATGTCCCAATGAAATGAAAAATGACTTTTTCACCAGGCTTGTTAGCTAATTCTCCATATCATAACATATACCTATTTAACAATAAATGCCCCAAAATGTACACATTTTTTATTTTCTCGTATTTCTATATCAAAATCCCATCACTTCAGACCTCACTTTCTCTTTCCATGTTTATTATGGTCCAACCTGCCCACTTTTGAACAGTCCCTCTCTGCGTTATGTCCCGGCCCAACATCCTGTCTCAACTCTCTTTAAAAGCAGAATGCTCATGACCTTCAGTAAAGCCCAATCAGACTTGTTCTCTGCTCTCTGTCACAAACTCTGACTATATCCGCCATAACTATACATCGCTGACAGAATCATGAATCCCATTTTGCATGCTTGCACATATGAATACACAGATATATAACCCCCCCCCCCCCCCCCCCCCCCCCCGATTCATTCAGCGAAACATCTGAATGGCTCTACCTTCCTTCATCCAACACCTCTCTATCTTAGCCCTTCTCTTCCTCTTTTGCCTTTTACCCTCCTGCCTTCCAGCCTTCCACCCTGCACCTTTTCCCCCATCTCTCTCCAACCACTTCTGACCACTTATCCGGGATGAGAGCTGCTCGGAAATGCCACATAACTGGGAGGGCAGCGAGGTCAAGGCTAAGGGATGTACAGGCACAGCTGAGGGTGTGTGTGTGTGTCTCTGGGTGAGAGTGTGTGTAAGACCAAAAAGAGATCAGAGGAAAATGCTGAGTGTTGCCTCTTCTCGAGTTACCACCTCTATATAGGATGGCTCATTGTTGAATGGTTTAACGGTTGTAAACGCCGAACTTGAATCCAATAAAAATTCTATGGTTGTAAAGCAGAAACTTGCTTATCGTAGTTACTGTTTACAGCCTGAGACACATGGAAAAACTCATTGTAAGTTGCTCTGAAAATGAAGATATAAATGTGTGTGTGTGTGTGTGTGTGTGTGTGGGCACCCACACATGCAGCTCTGCACACAGTGTTTACATTATTGCAGACCCCAAACTATACATTAAGAGCTCCTATATGTCTCTACTAAGTTGCATGTTTTCTCACGCGTCTTCCTGAGTCAGACAGACAGCCAATTACAGGCTGCGCTGCCCTGTGGCACGGCTCCACGCTTCGGCTCCTCTGGTGAGTAATGACAGGCTGCCTGCTGCAGGTACAGTCCCTCCCCCCGGGGGCTTGGACGCATGTCTTTGGCCTGCAGACGGCAGACTGCAGGTGTGTGCCAACGGCATCCTCTCACCACCCACTAGATACAGTAGCTTCACAAAGCAAGCCAGACTGATGTGATTTCCTACATTCCTTTCTGCTTCACTGGTTTCATTAGTGTTCTCTGCTGCTACTGACTAGCTGTAGTTTTTTAATTCCAGGACCACATTGGAAATAAGTGATTTTCTGATATGCCAGTGATTTGGCATTTGGCATTACTGTATTTAAACTATACTAAACTAGCTGGAGCATCTCACTGTTGGGTGTCAAGTCAACTGAACAAAGGTGATGCTAGCACCAAAAACAGAACAAGACCTTTAACAGACTAGACTACCACTCTAGTTGTGTTTTGTTAGCATGCGTCTGGGAAACCAGATCAACTGACCAGTGGTCCAAGAACCAACCCTGATCTCCAGCATGTGAAGTCCAGCTTCAACCAAAAGGTTATCCTTTCATGAAGAGTCGAGGGTGGTCTGTTACTTTTCAATGTTTTAAACAGGGTTACCTCATTGTGAGAGAGGCTCCAAACCACTAACTGTAAACCTTGCGCGCCCAGTGTTGCCCAAAGCACTGATTGTCATGGTAACCACATGGGAACTGTAAAATAAAGGTCTAGCAGTACAGTGAAATTGCTGTCTTAGATATAACCCACATATAAACATATGTAACCAAAAACCAAGGTATATTTACGCTTATGGTTGTGGTGCAAAACGTAAAAGGTGCTTGAGAGACTTCTTCAAAGAAACTAAAAGGTTTTCTACTGCTGCGTGGTCTCAGTCTACTGTATGCTCACTGAATGTAGCGTCACTGAGTCAAGTCACCAATGTTCCTAAAGTGCAAAGACGGTTTTTCCTTCACAGCAAATTTGCCTTTGCCCCTCTTTTTGTCTTCCCCCTCGTTCTTTCTCTCCCCTTTCAGTGAAAACAGCAGAAAACGGTAATAGTTGGAGGAGTGTTAGGGCTAAACTAGGTCAGTGGAGCCAACTGTCAGAAGCAGGAAGAGGGAAGTGCGGAGCGGTAATATGTCGGCTAGGTTCCCTCAGGTCAGTGCTATTACCAACACAGCATCGCCACTGACGCACAAACTACAAGACGGGCATGTTATTCTCTATTGTATTGCTTTGGACAGAGACGACATCTGTGGCCAGACGGCGGAGGTGTGTGTGTGGGAGGACTGTCAGTGTGCAAATGTGTGTGTGTACATGGCTTAGGATGGAAGACAGTGTTTGTGCGTGCATGAGGTTGTGTTGGAATTGTTTAGTGTGTGTGTGTGTGTGTGTGTGTTGGATAGAGTAGATCAAATTAGTTTTAGATCATTCCCCAGTATCTGGTAGTGACCTCTTTGGGTCTGGATCCCCTCTGTCCTTTATGATATCAGATATCATGAATGCAATATCACTTCCAATGAATCGTAACATCATCCACTAAACAGTCACAACACTACAGACAAACCAGTTTTTGAATGACAGCGAGGGGAGAGGGTTGCTAGCTGTGCCGCACACCGAGCCTTTAATTGTACATGTCAAGTTGACAGACAGCTGAAAACATCGTCCCGATTCGTTACCAGGCCAGACCATGACACCCGAGGACAGCGGACTGAACGCATTGCAGGGAGATTTCATTACATCAATCCAAATTTGATCTTAGTTGGTTTTTCTCATAATAATAGAGAGCAAAGATCAAGCAAAAAATGCCAGAAATGTATTTGGAAGCCATATATAAAAACAGATTAAGGAGTATTCAGGACCGATGTTCCCTCTAAACTGTGTGTGAGCAAAATAGTTTAATAGTTTATCTTGCCAGTTATCAGTCATTACTGATTACCCAGACATGTATTGGATGTTGATATGCCCTGGGGTTTACTGAAATTATGTTATTGTAGATTAGGGCTGGGCAATATATTGATATTATATTGATACCGTGATATGAGACTAGATATCGTCTTAGATTTTGGATATCGTAATATCGTGATATGGCATAAGTGTTGTTTTTTCCTGGTTTTAAAGGCTGCATTACAGTAAAGTGATGTAATTTTCTAAATTTACCAGACTGTTCTAGCTGTTCTATTATTTGCCTTTACCCACTTAGTCATTATATCCACATTACTGACGATTATTTATCAAAAATCTCATTGTGTAAATATTTTGTGAAAACACTAATAGTCATCCCTACAATATTGTTGCAATATCGATATTGAGGTATTTGGTCAAAAATATTGTGATATTTGATTTTGTCCATATCGCCCAGCCCTATTGTAGATTGTGAAAATATTTGTTATTCTCCTCTCCAATTTTGATGATTATCATGTTCTTACTTCAATAGAAGTATTGCATGTTCCTCTATGGGTTGAGAAAATTATATAACCTTTGGGTTTATGAAACCTTTTCAAAACCAATTAGGTGCATGGTCAAAAATGCATGGTGGCCATGGTAAAAAACACAGCTGGTTTTCTTTGTTCCTGAAAAGCTGACATTTTGGAGGTACAAGGTTTTCACCCGACCACAGCGATATATTTTATTTTTTTCAGAAATATTGAGCGAGAAGTGCATGTTGAAGGGCCTTTCCATCTTTGTAATACCTCTTAATTCTTTGTCAACCAGCTTTTCCAATCTTTTCTTGTAGAGCGGCGGATCAGATCTTCACAGTAAGACCAAATCTTTCCACTACCCCAGTGAGTAAAGGTTATATAAATGCTAAGCTGTCAGATGGGACCCTGAGCAGATAAATCATCTATCTCTCCCTCCCAGCTTTCCCCATCAATCATTGGAGCCGGAGTCTCCCCTCTGTGATACTGTGCCTTGGCGGGCTCCATTTCGGCTCAAAGGAAGATACAGTTTCCTGGGGTTTGCTGCACAAGGCAAGTCTAGACAAGAAACTGCGAGAGAAATGGATTTGTGAAACCCGAGCTGGCTTCTAGCCTTGCATCTCGCTCCTTGAGCTCTGCATGTCCTGCTAACACCTTGGGTTTCAATAGGGGCTCCATCCTAGGTCTCGATTGTTTAGGGATGTGTGTGTGTGTGTGTGTGTGTGTGTGTGTGGTGGGGGAGGGTGAGCGTCCCCGGTTTCACCCTCTGGGCAAGAGTTGAAAGGTAGTACTGTAGCGGTGAGATAGATTTCATCTCACAGTGCACAGAATGAGATCTCTTCTCAGCTGTTAATTGACATTGTGATGTGATTATAATGTACTTATGACTCCATAAAATGAAAGACAGATGTGATTATCTTTCTGTAATACACTAATGTGACCAGAGTTCATCCCTAACAGAAACCCCTTCTGCTGAATGAACACGGCTATCAGATCCACCCAGGGTTTTGCAGACCTATTTTCGGTCTTCGTGACATGCCTCTCTCAAAATTAGCCTGCAGCAGTTGTGTCATGCTTTGCAGCCACCTAGCACGGCTAAACATTTGTTAGCTTACTGTAGCGTGTCGTCGTATCGCCCCGTCTCAGGTGTTGCACAGCTGAGTGCATTAAAGAAAAGCCCTTCGGCAAAGTCTGGGGTGAAGGCTTAGAGCACAGGTGAAAAAGATACATCAAAGTTTTAACCCTGTGCAGGTGTCGTGTCACTGCACGTGAAAGTCCTCACATCATTATCTGTGCCATTCCCCTCAGGATTTAAGTTATCTAATTCAGCATCTAACCCCTAACTAGTTAAAAGATCCCCTCTGTTGTTAAAAACCAGCTTAGGGACATCGGATAAATGGGAAAACCCTGTAGAATTTGAGTGATTGGCAGGTCATTGTGCTACAGAGAGTTGTCAGAAAAAACAACAACAAACAATGGCTGTTGAACACAGCAATTACTGGATTTGTCATGTAATTGGTAGTCAGGGGAGAGGAGGAGAAATGCATCCTATTTCACAAGCCACTGGGACAGTACTAAAGATTCCTGCAGCAGAACAACTAAACTTTTCCACAAAACTTGAACCAGCGTATAAGTCTAAGAAAAAATAACTGTAATCGCTGACAGGGATTTAGTTTGGTTTCATTTATTTCGATATGCAATGCGTCTAAAAGATTATCAAGGATGACACTTTAAAGCCACAGACTTATTTCCAGCGTGGTCCTTGAATAAAATAAAAGTAAATAAAAGCGCGCCGTTGTTACTGACCAAGGCACTTCCAGGATCTTCTCACTTATGACTGAAAGCAGCTCTTCATGCTTTCAAAGCCCACCTGACCTGACCCAGTTAGTCAAACACCGGTGTGTTTAGACTCCAAACACCGACTCTCCGCTCCTGCCATGGCACCATCGACCTCACACTCACCTATATTTTTATATTAAAGTCCCACTACTACGGCTCTCCTTTGGGACAGACTAGTCGCTTGTGCTGTGCTTTTTTCCCACTGTTTGCTACTCTGCTGCCAAGCATATAAGTAGGCTGGCAGTGCAGAATCAGGCCCTTTGAATTACTCATAAGGAGGAAGAAGGAGTTAAAAGAAGCCATTGTGTTTATTTTGGTCTCAATGAAGCTGTTGTGCACTTGGCCTTTTCCTGATATCGTTTTTTTTTTTTTACATTGGTTTTGCCTGACTGAATTAGGTTAATGAAGAAAACAAAAAAAAGGGATTTTTAGAAACATTTCAAGAAAGGGGGCTGTGTGTGTGAGAGAGAGAGGGAGAGAGGGAGAGAGAGAGAGAGCGATAACAAGGGGAAGGAAGTAGAGTTGCGTGTGTGTGTATTGTGTATGTGTGTGTGTGTGTGTGTGTCCAGCTACTTAAAGGCTTTAACTGTGGGCTCTGCTGGCTCTGAATAGAGGATCTCTCTCTCCAGCACGTCTTTCAGGTTAGGTAGGTGTTCGGTGGAAGGGTGAGACTGCCGGGGCTCATGGGTAATGATCGGCGACGAGCTGAGATTTACGTTGTTTGCAGTGTTTTTCATCGTCATAAAGCGGCAATCTTCTTGCATTGTGTGTGTGACAGTTATTTATAGTAACAGCCCAGTCTCTTTCTTATAGCTTCTGTCAAATCCATTATCTGTGACACTTTGTGGACTTCCATGAAATGCAAGTAAACAAGCAGAAGCATGAGTAGAAAACATCTGTGGCAGCAAGTTAAATTAACCATCCCATAACCATAAAAAAAAAAAAAAAAGCAAAAGTGTCCATCTACCTGGTCCTGAAATGCATGTGGGAAACAAATTCCTAATTACAGAGGGTGGAAAATGGTCACCGTGTGCCCTTAATTTCATGGTTAGGAATAAGTCATGTGCCCTCTGTAGTGTAAGCACTTTTTCATGTTTCTGTAAAGACATTTGAACAACTGCATTAAAATTTACCAAAATGAGAGTGCACTGGGGGTGAAGCTAAACACCATTGCACATACTGAGTAAAGCCAGCCCAGGCTTTTTTGCAAACTCATACGACCGACATTCAGAGAGTGTGTGAGAGAGGAGGAGAGACAGAGAAAGGGAAGGAGAAAGTTTACATGCCTCTGTCTATCTGCTCTACTCAGGCCGTCTGACATTTCTGCTGTGACGCACTGCCGGGGTAAAAGTGCTCCCTTAGTCATAATTTAGTACAGCGGCACAAAGTGTGACCAGCCAGAGTAGCCATGCCATATACGACCTATCGTGCAGGGAGTGGAGAGCTGACAGCGACGCGTTTAGACCTCTTCCTTTTTTTTTATTTGAGTCACTCTGTAGGTCAGCGCCACAGGTTATTCTTGGAGTTCACTTTGCAGTAATACATGTGATCTTTGTGAGTTTGTGCTTTATGGCCTCACTGTTCTTGTGCTTTTATCTTTTACACTTTATACTAGATTTTATGCTTTTTACAACTTTTTCCTCAGCCTCCCTTTTGATTATTACTACCACTACTAACTACTACTAATGCTACTATCACCACCATCACTGTTCTTTCTTTACAAGGACTCCGCCTTGGTGAAGTCCTTGTAAAGAAAGAACAGTGATATAGAGATAACATTCACACATCCCATACTTAACCCAACACTGAATTCTCCTTGTGCCGGTACAGAAGCCCAAACATTTGCATTTAGTCGACTAATGACCACGTTAATGATTTAAAAAGAAAATAGGCCAGTGGCAGTTGAATTTGCAGCACCAATATGAATAAAACGCCTCAGTATTCAGCGCATCACCAAAATTTCTGTATAAATAGATTAAATCCATGGAGCTAATTGGAATAGAAACCATAAGTGATCCATATTCTGCAGCCTTCAACTGCGGCTATGAATAAACACACAGATTCTGATTGGCTGAGCGCTGTGATTGGCTGGTTTGTTGCAGAGAGGAGAGCAGTCAGCTGGCTGCCTACCTCCCGGCTGCGTTGTTCCCTGCTCAGAGGGAACGTCATGTTACCATTGGTGTGTCTCAGTCAGAAGTGGGTCAGTGGAGGCATTATCATACATTACACACCAAATGATGCAATATGTGGGAATATCCTGCTGATACCCTGCTGCTCATTGTCCACTCGGCTTCAGCAGAACCGCCGCAGAGGAGATTAAATGGAAGCTCAATGGGAACGTGGACAATCAAAGGTTCTGCGTACAATTGAACTCTCAAAGACTACACTTGGTGCTTCTCAGAGCAAATTTAGGGTTTCAAAGATGATCCATAGCAGAGTACACAGGACTTGTAGACCTCTTAGTGTGTGTGTGGTGTGTGTGTGTGTGTGTGTGTGTGTGGCGGGGGGGTGTTAGTGAATGTGAGGAGAAGGATTTGCCCTCAAGAGAGACTGTGAAATTGGTTCAAAATGAACCATTTTACAACTGCTGTGTGTATGTTGGGGGTGGGGGGAATTTAATCAGAGGTAAGTTGAGAGAGCCATAAAGACGAAAGATTTCAATCATCATATGACAGATAGAACTTACTGTACATAGAACCTCATGAGACATGAATCATTATCTTGATTCATGCTGATTATTACACTAAGCCAGTTTCTAAAGCATGCCCAGCTATCATTATTCATAGATTTCATAATGGTTTCACCGCAGCCCCAGTGCAGTAATATTTTTAAAGTGCCTGCTAGAGTTAAAACAATATTCAATTATTTCACCAGCTGACAGTAATTTCCCTTTCCTTAATTATTAGTGATAAGTACACACCATCCAGGTCGTAATTCAATTGCTTATCATTCAGCCAGAGTCCAATTTGATGTAGGTTATGATTACAGTGGGTTTTAAAATAACAACAACAGTCGCACAAAGTACATGTTGAAGAGATTTTCTTGTGGTGCATAATGCTCGGTTAAAAACATCTGCCTGTTATACAAGTACGCCCACACTAGGCAGAGGGCAAGGCTCCTCTCGGCTTTCTAAAACTGGTAAAAGTTGGAAATCGATAAACAAACTGCACAGAGCGCAGAGCCTCTGCAAAGTGGAACTGAAGACAAAAACATGAAGTTCTCATCAGGGAAAGTATAAATGTGACAGGATTCACTTCACTAATTACACTTACTAATTATTACAATTATGCATGTAATAAAAAACAACTTTTTTGTTGCATATGACTTAAATACTGACATGCTGAATCTTTCTTTTCTCTTTCTCGTTCACAAAGTAAGTCAGCTTTGGCAGGTGATTCTTTGCATCAGTGTGTGTGTGTGTGTGTGTGTGTCAGTGCCTACCCAACCATGCCCCAAACTGCCCCACCTAAACAGCTGCAAATGTCCCCCTGGGCCACACATCTTTCCCCTCCTTAACCCTGACCACAACCACAAGTCACAAACCCCAGCCAGTCTCACCCCACTTTAACCCCCTTGCAGTCCGCCTGGCCTGCAGCCACCCGTGAGCCCACGCCTGCCTCCACAGCCGACCCCTCGGTGAGCCTACCGTCCTCGTAGAAGACATCCTCTGCCTCCTCACGCATCATCTCATCCAGGTCATCCTCCGCGATGTCGGTCATAGCCATCACTATTCTTTTTCTTCTCTCCCTCTTCTCCCTCGGCCGGCTAATCAGAGCTTCGGAGAGAGCGACTGGGCTGTAAAATTGAATCAACGCTGGCCTGGCCTCTTCGCTCCAGGCGACGGTCCGATCGCCGTCGGCTCCTCGCTTGAGTCGGAGAGGACTGAGACTGAGCCGAGCCTCGGCTCTCTGCACTAGGATGTGAGTGTGTGTGCGTGTGTGTGGCGAGTGAAAGTGTGTGTGGGTGAGACAGAGGACTCCCAGCGACCTTCACTAAGTTTCAGCAACAGCGCTGATTTCATAACATCCTGTGCAAAGCTGAAGTGAGAGTGTGCTGTTTGGAGTGCACTTGTATGAGTATGTGTGCGCATGTGTATGTGTATGGGGAGGGACGGGGTGGTATGTATCTGTGTCTGTGTGTGTATGTGTGTGTCCATGTGCACAGCATGGCTCTCTACAGTGAGTCAGCCCAAGTGGCTGGTGATTAACAGGAATAATTAGCTTCTGTATTTTGAGCCAGCAAGGACATGGAAAAAGGGTGTGAATATCTGTGCGTGTGCGTGCATGTGTGTGTGTGTGTGTGTGTGTGTGTGTGCATGACATGACGTGTGAGATGTGAGGCTGGCTCTACTTGTCATTCCTTCACAGCTCACTAGGAATCACGGGACCGCACTGATTGCTCCCTCTATTTTTTCACTTGGCCCACATCGTCAGGAGCCACGGTGATGCTGATAACGTCTGGTGTCTCCATGATCCCGCTCATGGCTTTTAAACCTGCAGTGAATAACAAGAGTCTTCTCCTCTAAACCATACAGATACACACACTGCAGCAGCCTCAGTTGTTACATGCTCACTTGACAATTTTAAAAATGTTCTTGCACCAATGCATCATACATGTGGGATGGGGGACTTTAGGAACGGAAAACAAAGCGGGTGTATCTTTGTGAACAAAACAGCAACAGACTTCTAAGTCCTTTCCATGTGTTTCAAACTCCAAACTCGTGTCATGTACAGTAAAAATCTTTCCAAAAAGCACAGGGTGACTGCACTTTATGAGTTTAAAATAATTGTAGTCCAACTTTTTAAGATCAGCAGTCCCGATGAGTATTTTTCTCTCAAGCATTTCATGTCCAGTCCCAAATTACTGGCAACACGTCTCGGTTTCTCTTTTTTACCCTTAATTTATTTTGAGATGAAAGAGTCAAACAAGTAGCCAGACATAGAACTTCTTCCTCTTTCTCACACCGTGCCTCGGTCTGTCCTCGCTGCACACTTTCCCTGACTCACCCCCCATTTAGGCGAGCCAATTCCCAACCAAAATAGAAACTAGGCCTCAAGTCAATTCATTATCACTTTTCCCTCAGACTTCCTCTCCCCTGCCACCGCCTCCCTTTAAAGCCAAAGCCCCGGGGAATCAACCTGGAGACAAACTCATTATCACTGAGGCCGGCCCAGACAATCCAGCTACATAACATATATCAGGATGTGGGATTGGTGTTCTGAATACAAGAACCTCCAAACAGAGGGGTCACATACTGTGCATGTGCTGTACATGTGGACTGACAAGGTGTTTTGTGTAATTTGTTGGGTTAACTCTTGTAAACTCTGATGCTTAAAACTGTAGAGGATGAGAGGATTTCTTATTTATCTGAGGTCATTAAAGGGGCACAATGTGAGAAATGGACTTATGGGTGGGTGTTTCGCAGTGTGAGAGTTTGAGAGGGCGACAGTGTGTGTGCACGTGTGCTTGCATGTTGGTGTGCGTGTGTTGGTGCCTTTTTGTCTGTCTTTCAGTCTGTACATAGTCCGCATCGACTACAGGAACCGAAACGGTGACAACGCCTGAAACCAGAAGGAAAATCTCCTCCAAGCCAGAGACTCTCAACCTTTTTGGCTCTCAACCTCCCAAAACACTCATGCAAAAATGACTCATGCAAATCCCTGCTGCTGCAAACCTGCAAAACGCTGCAAATATTCATTATATCACAAGAAAAGGGCATTTATTGCAAAGGTTAAAAGCATATACTTTTTCATGTTCCACAAATTATCTTGTGATTAATCGAAAATTGTCTTGTGACCCCCCCCCCCTCTTGTGAGAACCACTTTTCCAAGCCACACTGTTGATTGTATACATGGACAGCAGTGTATGTGTGTGTGTGTGTGTGTGTGTGTGTGTGTGTGTATCAGTATATGAATGCTCAAATTAATTGTAATAATAATAGTAATTGTCTTATTTTATCCTACTAATAATACACTAGCCTTTTGGCCTGAGAGACACCAACGGACTTCAGAGGGAGGCACGCACACACACACACACACACACACACACACACACACACACACACACACACACACACACACACACACACACACTAGAGCGGCAAGTCTGTTAGACTGTTTCGCAGAGAGCAGGGTGGGACACAGAAGCTCGGAGGAGATGGCAGAGACTGGCCAAGAAAACACCCTGTTGACAGCATGGAAAGGAGATATAACTAGGACAAAGTTCATAGATTTGATGAATCCAAGATGACGAATAGTAGAAAACAATGTATGTAACCCGAAATCACTGACAGAAGAACTAAAATCTGTAAAGAAACTAAAGGCAGTGATACACCTGTCAACTTGTTGATCAATGTGAGAGAGTAACAACAGGACAGTGGTGAAATATACTATATAACAGAATATCTATGAGTTGCCATGTAATCCATTAAATTTTTGAGCTAATTCCTTGGGTTCTATATGTATAATATAATGTTACCCAAAAAGTTGACTTAATCATGCAACTCTGCAAGGCCCCAGACCTTTAATTAATGTCTTTTTGCAACAAGAACCACATTATCCACTTGCAAACACATTTAATGTAGCAAAAAAATCACACTACTTATAAATGCCAAACAAAACAGCTCGAGTTGTGTCAGATGAAATGATGGGGATGATATCTGGGGGTTATGGGGATGTTGGCTATTTAAAGACTTGTAATCAGATGTGTTTGTGTCCTCCAACCCATCTGGTGGTTCACAGACTCGTTCGCTGACACATTAACCTAGCGCTCTAATCCTAGACAGACTCCACACATGAGAGAAGGAAGGAGAGCCATTAGTCACGCAGTCAAGTAAACAGAATACACACACATACCAACACACACATACACTGACACACACACACAAAGCAAAGCAAAATGAGCCCAGCAGCTTTTGGCGACACGTCCCACTCCCATCTGCTCGCTGCTAAAATCATCGCATGTTTCATTGACTTCATCATGATTTATGTGCAAAACATTACTGAGATTTATCCCCAAATTTACATATTTACAGCAAAAATTGTGTATCCTGAACGTGGAGACAGTTCCACATCCAGGCATTCGCTGACAAGATTTTAACAACTTTTTTTTTTCCCGACAGAAGCAGGTTTCTAATGATCAGCTACTTTACCGGCTCCTGTGCCAGAAAACGGGGTCATGTTTGGGCCTCTCTGCTGCATTTCAATGACTGGGTACATTGTTGTCCCCAGCAGAGAAAACCCCTGCCCCGGGAAACACACACACATGCTGGATGCAAACACACAAACACAAATAGACACTCACACATCCACACAATGCCACACACACACACACACACACACACACTTACTCTTCCGGTGCGGCGCCGTTTGAGTGGCGTGCCACGCTCGCTGCCGACGGGGACACCGGTCCTGCGGCTCTGCAGGTCGGCATGCTCTTAATGATGCACAGCACATGTATACACACACACACACATGTA
>NW_027283603.1:0-7037 GCF_046629955.1 Centroberyx affinis | reverse complement strand
TTTGTTGTTCCTACAACATGATGAACAACATTAAAGCACATGATGAGTTATGAAGAGGTTAAAACTCATCTTCACTCAGTTTACTGCATAGTTTTGCTTTTACAGCAGAGTCACCGGAGCTTTACTGACTGATGGATTCAGTCAGGTGGAAGAAGTACTCAGATCTTTTACTGAAGTAAAAGTAGAAATACCACAGTATAAAAATACTCTGTTACGAGTAAAAGTCCTGCATTCAAAATGTTACTTAAGTAAAAGTACAAAAGTATTAGCATCAAAATGTACTTAAAGCAACAAAAGTAAAAGTACTCATTATGCAGAATGGCCCATTTCAGAATAATACAGTATATATTATATTATTGAATTATAATTATTGATGCATTAATGTGTAAGCATCACTTTAATGTTGCAGCTGGAAAAGGTGGGGCTGATTTCCACTACTTTATATACTGCTGGGTAGCTTACAGTAATCTGTAATAATACATCACAATTTATTAGTTGATTATATTTTGTATTAATAATCTGAATCTGCAAAGTAACTAGTAACTTAAGTTATCAAATAAAGGTAGTGGAGTAAAAAGTACAATATTTCCCTCTGAAATGTAGTGGAGTAGAAGTATAAAGTAGCATAAAATGGATTTCGGTGGTCAAAATTGTACTTAAGTACAGTATTCGAGTAAATGTACTTAGTTACTTTCCACCTCTGATTTCAGACTGAGCTGAAAGATATCGACAAAAAATCGAATCACAATTATTTGACAGAATATTGCAACTGCGATTTAAACTGAGATTCATCCTCAAGTTTTACTGCTGACTGAGCTGTAAAGTCTGAGTCTGATGAAGGTTTTCATTCTAAAACTCTTTGTTCACAAATCCAGTTTGGACCAAACTCTCTCTGGAGAAATTAACTGCAGATCGCAGAGGTTCATATTTTGATTTAGATTGGGGTTTTTCAGGGTTTTTTGTTTCTCTATGAATTGTTCAGCTCTAACTTCCAGGTTGTTTTCTGGTTTCTGTGCAGCAGCAGGAAGCTCAGACTCACATTCTGTTCTGCAGGTTTACGCAAATCATATTTTCACAGAGGAAATGACACAACATGCAAGAATAACCATCCAGTATATAACTGACAGACATGGATTGAGAATTCATTAGCACCCGTGGTCAAAACCTCGGGTTATAAGAACGCAAATACAAAGAATATCAAATGTGAAATTTTCAGTAATTATCATAGGAACCACTGCTGCTGCCAGAATAATACTTACAGTAGATATTGGAAAACACCAAACCTGCCAGAGTTAGGAGAACGGGCCGATACACTGACAACAACAACAGGCTCATATGAGTCAGTGCTTGATAAGATGAACAGAGCAAAGAGGAAAGAGGCTCCATCTGGGGTCCATTTCTGATTTTTCATTTGTAATGTAAAGCACAAAGGAATGTATATCTGCACTGCCATGTACCCTACAGGCTGAAACTATAAAAATTTGAATTAGGAAAAAAAAAAAACCCCAAAAAACCTCATGTTATGTGACGATAACGTCCGGTGTGAACTTGGATCTGGTGTTGTCATGGCGATGTGTGAACTCACCACCCTGCAAACCTCATCTGATAGTAACTAGTTACTTTTCATCATAATAAGGCAGAGCAAAGATCAAGCAGAAATCACCAGAGTCTCATCTGAAGAATCCCATGAGGCAGCATCAGGACCGACGCCGTCTCTACGACTGATCATTATATCATAATTGATCATATCGATCAGATAAGAAGACCTGGTCGGTCCCTACAGCTAATATTTTAACATATTGATCCTGGAACTCGCTACCTGATCACTTCACACCACTTTTAATTCAGAGAGTTACCAAATCCATCCATCATGTCTAGTTTTCTGTAGTTATGTTACTACTAAATGTGTGTTTTATGGTATCTTCTTGTACTCAGTTTACCTTTTTTTTTTTTTTTTTTTTACCTCGTGCTCTATTGTATCTTGCAGGACTCGGTTTCCCTTCTTTTTACCTCACTGTTTTAATCTCTTAATCTCACAAAAGCCCTTCTAAGGCAAATTAGCATCTGCTATAAACACCATGATACTTGCATCGGATAGCTGTTCTCAGTTTGTCTATGTATATTGTATCTGTCCCTATCTAATAAACCATAAATACATAAATAATAATAAATAATAATAATAACTTGCCAGCTGTCAGTCAGCAGGTTTGTAAGTTTCGGTGGTAAATGTCACCAGATGCAGAACTGGAGGTTTAGTGAAGCGACTCGCTGTGTGTTTCTTTTCTCCAAGTCGACTTTCACCCAGAAGTCTCACAAACTACAAACTACACACTAAACTTCACATACACACACACACATACACACACACACACACTACACATACACACTACACACTACACACTACACACTACACACCAGCAGTGAGACAAACAGAAAAAAAAAGCAAAGTGAAGTGAGTTTACCTCCATGCTGCTCGGCTCGGCTGTGAAGCCTGAAGTGAAGCTGCTGCTGTTATATTTAGCTTCAGTCTCACGGTGTTTCCAGGGCGGGAGAGAGCAGCTCATGTTCAGCCTCTCTCTCTCTCTCTCTCTCTTTCTCTCTCTCTCTGTCACTCTCTCTCTCTCTCTCTCTCTCTCTCTCTGCTGCCAGCCACACTTCATTTATTGAAGGTGATTTTCATGTTTCATGTCGGCAGGAAAACAAAAACGGCGTCTTTAAAAAAAGTTTGAAGAGGCGGTTTGTGTCGAGATCTGGAGAAAAGGACGAAAACTTCCCCGACAGAGAAAATCACACTTGTGTTTTCTTACTGCTGACTGACACTAAACTTTATTTTTTTTCACCTTGATCAGAAGGTTAAAGGTCACCGTTGTGTCGTAACTCAGAAACTCAGGTAGCAAAATTTCCGACTTCATCATCCGACTTTGGAGAGCGTTCATGTCAAATGTCCAAGTAGGAAAGTCGTTTTTTTTTTAATATATATCTGACAGCACATGAAGGCACAATTAGTGTGGAGTGAAAGGCATTCTGGGAAATATAGGAATAACTGCAGTAGAAGTAGACGGGGCAGTTTGAGGGAGAGTGGGTTCACCGAAACAGTAAATGACTCTTCATCACTAAATAACTGCTGAATGTGTTGAACATCACAGACTGAGGAGGTTAAAGGTCACATGGTGTAAAGCAGGACTCCTCTCCTCTGTGGTGATAAAGGAGTTGGATGGTCTATCTAAACATGGTGAAAGTATCAAAACTAAATCCACACAATCCATATTAGTGCAGCGAGCCTCTAAACGAGCCGTTTGGACTTCCGTAACTTTGTGACGTCACAAAGGTTCGCTCATTATCATTTTTGTAAGAAATAACAGACTAACAAAGTGTTTTTTTCAAAGCGGTTGAGCGGTTGTCATCGTTTATTACCGGAGAGTTTTCCCTACCTGTAGCCGCCGGGCCGCGGCGTCTCAATCGGAACGGAGGGGTCGTTAATATTAATGAGCCTTAAAGACACAGAGACAGAAACGGCCTGTTCTTGGTAAGGCTCAGAGAGATGCTGGAAAATGAACGTGGAGAAATGGATTGAGAGTGTTTTTGGTTCATGACACCACACACACAACTTTGAATGGACAGAAAGACACTAAATAAAACTCTGGACAGTAGAATATGGAGCTTTCAGTTTAAGTATCTAAAATGGCTTCAGCTGTGCAATTAGTGGCGTACTCATTTGTCTAAAATGAAATTTCACTCTAAACTTTCACAATGTGAAAGTTCCCCACCAGGCAGCGTTCAGGCATCTCCTCGGCTCTGAGGGGAAGTTGAGGATCTCTTCTTTCATTTCTCCTTTCTGCGGAGAGTTCAGCTTCTGAGCCGGTTGCATAAGAACGAAACGAATGATTTGGTCCTTTCTACTTTCTCTACCGCTGAGGACAGAGAGGAGCAGCAGCCGACTGTCAGAGAAAAGATTCACCACCACTCTTCACTGACCTGAGGAGTGGTGCAGAGGCAGGAGACCGGAGCAGAAACCGTTTCATCAGATTCTTGTTCTTGGAGTCTGAAGCGAACGCAGCGCTTCGTTTCTTCGTTTCAGCTTCTTGGCCCGAACTACCAGACACACCAGACCGCACCGTGTGGCCGTCTGTGATTGGTCTAAAATGTCCCATCATTCCCCCTTCAGATATCACATGTGTCTCTGTTTCCTTTCCCAGTTCATAACGGATTAAAAAGACGAAGAGCGCCGCACATTTATTCAGTTACTGTAGAAACTTTCAGGTATCTAGAGACATGTGACCAAGTCAACTTCAAGTCACAAGTCAGGCACAAGTCTCAAGTCAAGTCCCAAGTCTAAATGTAGATTACCAAGTCAAGTCCATGTCATTAATGTCAAGTCTCAAGTCTAAATGTAGAACAGCAAGTCAAGTCAGAACAAATCAAGAGTCCAGTATCAATTTAATATCTTAAAGAAAACTAAATATCTAGGACTTTTCAATGCAATATGGTTTTAATAGGATAAAAACTTGGTAAGAGCATCATGAGTTTGATTTCTATAATCAGTTTCAACTTCAATAAATTCAATCATTCCATACAAATTCAGAAAACAGAATTTAAATTCAGTCGTCTGCTGGAACAAATCTCATCACTTTCAATCTGAGTCATTTACACAAACACAAGATCTCAAGTCAAGACTTTAGAAACCTTTTCAAGTCATCAGAGTACAAGTCAGAGTCAAGTCCCAAGTCACCAGAACCCAAGTCAAGTCCAGTCTCAAGTCTTCTCTTCATGCATCAAGTCAAGTCTCAAGCAATTAAAACTGTGACTCGAGTCCAAGTCATGTGACTCGAGTCCCCACCTCTGGGTGTCCTCGGGTCAAAACGTTGTGTTGGTTTGTTCAGTCTGGACCTGGCAGGTGAAGCTCAGGTTGGGTTCTGAAACCACCTTGGCACCGGTTCCTACCGGACCGAACCGCAACACAGATTTCGGTGCCTGAGCTGAAATATCGTCTCTCCTCTCTTCTCTCCTCCCGTGCCACTCACCTTCCAATTTGGTCAAAAGCCAAACAGCCAATCAGATAAAAGATGAAGAAGCGGGTCAGTTTCATTACCGATAACGTCCGGTTCATACAAACTGTCAGGTATTTGTTAATAGGTAACATGTGAAAAGTACATGAAAAGTAATTAAATGTGTTTAGTTCATAAAAAAAAAACCTTTTACAACTAGAATGTCAGTAAATAGAAAATTATTTATTAGGGGTCCAAGAATTTGCTGTCATTTTGCCCATAGGGGGCGCTACAGCAACATGTTAGACTTTAAATG
The DNA here is from genome assembly GCF_046629955.1 of Centroberyx affinis. Taxonomy (NCBI): domain Eukaryota; kingdom Metazoa; phylum Chordata; class Actinopteri; order Beryciformes; family Berycidae; genus Centroberyx; species Centroberyx affinis. Next base: position 1,736 of record NW_027283603.1, on the reverse strand, counting down.
CCCATAATTCAGTAACTATACATCATAGAAACAAAATTATTTTTTTCCCTGTATTCCTTAGGTGAAGCCACATTATATTCATAGGCCCCGCCCATTGCCGCCATATTAGACTTTCCGCCATTTTGAATTTTCTCAAAAACCTATTTTTGCGAACTCCTTCTAGACCGTTGAAGCAATCATCTCCAGATTTGGTATGCATGATCTCTGGACTCCCATGAATGAAAAGTTATCAAAAGATTTCTTGTACTTCATATCGTTTGGTTGCTATAGGCCAATCAGTTTTATGCCATGGCACATATTTGACAAAATGAGCCATAACCCATGAATGCTTTGTGCTATCTTCACTGAATCTGGTACAGCTGTGCACAGATCTACTCTGAGGAAATGTGCAACATTTGGTGTCAATATCTCACATTTAACCCAGAGGTCACCAGGTGCTTGGACCCTGTCATTGCCGCCTGCGGCTATATTTAGTATTGCAACTGTTATTTACTGTTAAATTATTGTACTTGACTTTTATTTATTAAATATTTATTCATATATGGTTCAATTTCTTTGCCTTTGCAATAATAAAAACGGTTCTTTAATATGGTTTTTTGTGCTTTATATTAAAAAAGGCACTGTTTAGGCACCGGGACGTTTCAGAAGTGTTGTTTTAGCACCGGTGTCTAATCTAAACCGTCTCCATCCTGAGGTGAAACTGAAGAGTGTTTGTCGGTCTCATCTGAGCCGGTCTGTGGTCTAACAGCAGGAAGGTGGAGCAATCCCCCGTCAGTCTGATGTTGCATCAGTTCAGTTTGGTAAAACCTAAAGCTGCACAGAGTCTCACTGCTTTAGACCTGGTTTTACACTCAGGGCCGACGGGGTTTCCCACCTGAGTTTGTTTTGAACTGAGTCACAGAGAATCCAGAGGCCAATTTCTCATATTTGTCAACAATGAAGTTCTTCTCTTTTCTTCTCCTCTCTCTGCAGGTGTAGCGCACTGAAAATCATCGCCTGACCAATCAGTGTTGGCGGTTTCTCCTCCCGGCAGCACACAGGAAGTGGCAGGAGGGGGGCGGGGCCGGGGGGGGGGGGGGGGGGGGGGGGGGGGTGCAGCACTGGGTTTCTTTCCTTTCCTCTTTCCTTATAAGGTGAAATGTGACCAGAGACGTTAGACGAGTCAGATCCCCGACACGCCCGGCTTCCCTCTGGGTGCCTCAAAAAAAAAAAAAAAACAGAAATCACCTTAAAGTCTCAAAACTCTTCAGAACGTACAGAAAAGTTTCTCCTCGCTGCTGAAAACCAAAACCGAAGATTGGAGACATTTTTTTTGGTTCTTTTTGGAGTTTTGAATGCGTTTTTCTGGCTGTAAAACACACTTATATCTGTAAAGTTTGGGGAAGTGGAAGTAAAATATAGCTGTGTAATGTGATTTATGAGAAAAAAAAGAGTTTAATGTAGGTGCTGAACTGATGTAACTGAGCTCTCTCTGCTCAGTCTGTGATGTTCAACACATCCAGCTGTTACTCAGTGATGAAGAGTCATTTACTGTCTTTCCCTCGACCTGCCTCGTCTGCTTCTACTGCAGTTAGTGGTTTCCTACGTTTCCCAGAATGCCTTTCAACAGCCTCCAGAGCAGAGGAGTGAACTTGTTGCATTCAGCTGCTGGTGTCACATGTAGATGGAGAGAGAGAGAGATAGCAACAGTGGAGAGAGAGAGAGAGAGTTTTTTTTTCCAGTAAAGAAAAAGTGAG
>NW_027283602.1:0-24618 GCF_046629955.1 Centroberyx affinis | reverse complement strand
CTGACTAATATAATTCAGATTTTTCCCCGAGGCTAGTTCATGAAACTGGCAACCTCTCAGCGGTGTTCCATGCATCAGGGGGGAAAAAAGCCTTCGATTTTTCTAAAGCACTGTGGATTTTAGAATAAGCTTATGTTAATCAGCATCCAAATAATCAGGAATGTGAGGATTTACGCATCCGTTTATTAATTAATTATTGAGAATCAAGCCTTATTACTACACAAAAACCTCGTCTTTATGATTCTAAATCTCAGCAGAGGTGCTGTACGTTCAGGATCGGGAAGGTAACTTTGAAAAACGTGATCCAGTTCAGATCGTGGATTACCTGCTTGAAAGGGTAATCTGTAATCACTGCATGTAACTGCATGATGTAATCCACAGGAGTACTCACACCCAGCAGTGTAATCTTATTTTTTTCTTTATTCTCAGTGAGAATATGCAGAAAGCTGAACATTTTATTTCTTTTTTACAGTGTTATTTCAGTTGTTCCATTTCAATTGTTTCAATCACAGCATCAATCATTGTGCCAATATGTGTAACATCAATTTAATAACCTCACAGCCTAACTGCCCTTTCCCCCTCAAATATATTTTTGAGTATTCCAACAAGTAATCATCTATTTTTTTTTTAAATACATCTGGAATATGAGCAAAGTGTGACAGATTCATGTAATCATTTTTGTAATCAGATTACTGTTATCCTGTAATCTGTTACTTACTAGTCTGGGTATATTTAATGGGAAGGAACAGACCCAGAAGGAGTTGAGTTGAGAGAATCAATAAATCATTACCACATTAATTTTGAGAGATTAGTGTAAATACTATAAACAAACGAGATCAGCATCAAGGAGATTGGCAGCCTCTACCAGCCTCTACACTGCATTTTACATTGTAAGCCATTAGGTCAGAGTTGGCGGGAATCTGCTGGACTGCTTTATGATGGGGGGGGGGGGGGGGGGGGGGGGGTTATGGGAAATGTAGTCTTAATTTTGAGAAATACTAGCATGACCGATACCACTGGTGTGCGATAGAGGCGAGGTCAGGTGAACAGCCCTCACACATTCATTGAACACACTTTATGTTTGTACAGTGTATGTAGTTTAATAATTATTATGGTTTGACTTGCTATTCTTTAAGTGTTTCTCTACTGGAAGGGCCCATTTCAGTTGAGCAATCCACTTTATTTTGTCATGTAGGTTCATGGGACTGTTTTCTGTGTATGGTTGTGGCTTGTTTCTAACCTTGTTCTCCTTTGAGGTCCACTTCCTGGTTGAGGCCAGATGAGTGGCAGTGTAATCACCCTAACGCGCAATGTGAGAATGCTGCTGCTGATTAACCTCATTGGACTATACCAAGTGGGACTGAATTGGGGAGGACCTGAAAGAGGAGAAACCTGAACATTGCTTCATGCTGTTTTCTTCTGCACTTCACTTCGTGGAAAGCAGGTGCCATCCTAGGCAGTGGGTTTCACCCTCTAACCCGACCATTTTCTTGTCTCTAGCATTGGGAGAGTGGGTCATGTCCAGCCACAGATCATAGTAATAAGATAGGTCTGAAGATGAAGCCACCTTTGCACTGAGCGATGCATCCACATTCTTCTGGCCACGATAATCATGTTTGTGTAGTGTCGGTCTCTATGGTGAATGGGTGACCGGGCCAGCATAGCAAAATGACTTCAGTCTGGGTCAGCAGTGTGAAAACGCCCTCTCAGTTCCCTAATCTTTTCTGTGCCGAGGCTGGTCTCCCAAAATTTTGTGAAATGAGTATAGATAGAGAGATAGATGGATGGATAGATAGACTCTGACATGTTTAATCCCCAACTCATGCCAAGAAGTTTTCTGATGTGAGTGAGGTTTTATTTTTAGCTTAACCAAAACCTTAGCCTAACCTTAACCAAATTGTTGTAGTTGCCCAACTAACCTTAACCAAATGTTTTACTTGTCTAAACCTAACCCTTGCCTAACAGTTATCAGTTAATTAGCTATCAGTTAAGCTAACTGATAGCTTAACTCGATAACAGTTAAGCTATCAGTTAAGCTAATAGCTTAACTTGATAACAGTTCTAGGCCGTCATTGTAAATACGAATTTGTTCTTATTTGACCTGTGTGGTTAAATAAAGGTTAAATAAAAATAAAAATAACAGTTAGCTAACCTTTTCACGTGACAAATATTTAAAATTTTAAATATATGTGTTTTCATATAATTTCTTGTTATCTCTACTATTATAAAACATTCTTTCTATTTTCTTGTTTTTCTGCATGTAAAGCACATTGAGTTTTCCTGTGAATGAAATGTGCTATACAAATAAAGCATGACTTGACAAACACGTGAAAATGCTGTGTCCAGTTCCTGCTGTTGTCACATAATCCAATTTGGGGTGGAGGACCATCATCTTCACATAATTCATGTCCACAACTTGTAATCTGTGTTCACGGTTATTTCACAAAATTTTATAAGACTGTGTTGCTGTGGCTTATAATGTCATATAATCAATGCAAAGTGGTGGTGAAATTATTATTTGTTTGGTTAATCTGATATTTACAAGGGTTATAACAAAAGTAATGTCTTTTTTTATTTAACTGCATTAGCAAAGTTGAAATAGTAATATGTTACACTACTCGTTACTGGGAGAAGTAAGAACAGTGCTTAACTAACTGATATAATTACACTGCTAAAATGAATAGGCTTGTGGTTAGAAATACAGGGTAAGTTAAAAAAAAAAAAAAGATACTTTTGCAAGACTAGAAATTCCATTTTGGAAGAAAATTCTCTGGACAAATCTTATATATTTTGATATTAATTGTATTCCATTGTTGCTCGTGGGCATGTAATGTTTCAGCATGTATACTGTCACATTGTTGCTCTGAGGGCATCGCTGAAGACTTTGTCCTCAGACCGCGAGAGCATCCTTATCCTTAGGAAATATGCATCCAGAGGGGACACTTATTCAAGAGGCCAGACACAGAAGGTCATACAAGTGTTGGCAAATACAGCGGTGCGTGTTAGCCTTGTGTAATGGGATGGAGTGTCATTCAGGGGAGGCTGTAGGGCACACACACACATACATGTACAGCTAAACACAATGCTGCTAGACTGCATGAGAGAGCAGGGCTGTAGTCAAGACCACCTGAGTCGAGTTCAAGTCAATTCCAAGATCAGGTCAAGACCGAGACCAGAGCTAATCGAGTCTTATTGAAGATCAAAAAAGGCAATAAACCGTAATACATTTCAAGGATGTAGATCTTTCATCCACTCTGTACTACACCTTCCAACTAATCAGTGCATAGGAATTGATTCATCAAGAAGACATAGACGTTTGAGGACCATGACACACACACACAGGTTTTTACAGGTAAAACCATTTCAATTCCCCATGAAATGAACTCTCATTACTTTTACTGCAACAGTGTATCTTTAATGGTGTCTTTAAATTGTTTGTAGAGCCGGGGAGAAAATACACCCAGCACCCAATAGTGGCCGAGAGAAAGGCGAGTCTGATTCAAAATAGGCGTGATGTCAAAAAACTGTCCAAAAAAATTCACTCAATTCCAAAATGTTAGTCTGTTTCACAAAACCAAACCACAACTACGAAGCAAACACCAACAGAAGCTTACCATTCCTGCACTGGGAACGGTTTCTATTTAATTAGTTAGGTTTCTATGTCATTGCCACAATTGTTCTAATCACCATTATCGTGATGTTTCTGAGTTATCACTTTCTTCCCATGATACATTTCTTCACTAATTGCGCTGTCTTCCAGGATGACAACGCTTTTATCTACAAGGTACAAGTGCAGCAGACTGAGCAGCATGATAATGATGTTAGAAATATACCAATTTATCCTCTATAGCCAGATATCCCCAGCTGAGCGTTTAGGGGAGATTTTTTTTTGGCACAGGCTTAACCAGCTGATGTCAAATAAAAAGGAAAGTTTTTTTTAGCTGTCCACCTGCATTTGAAATGCGCTATTGCCTCCCATATTTAGTGGAGAGAAGTGGATGGTTGTCAGCAATCTCCTCTTGGTGTAAATGAGGTGTGAAGTTGCAGGGCCAGAATGATGACTCACAATTGATACAGTATGTTAGTACTAATTGGAATTGACATTGACACTAGCAGGGGGACCAAAGCTATACAAAAGGGCCGTCTTTATGTTTGTTTTCCCACAAATTTGGGCCGTACCATCACATTCGGCCTCACTCAAGTTTCATCATAAATGTATATTCATGAAGCTCTGGCAGAAAATCATAACTGACAGAGAGGCTTTTCAGCTTCATCAGAATTTCACAGTAAATAACTACAAAGAAAGAATTTTAATTATGATAGAATATGCACACATAAAAGCCAAAAGTAACCTTGTTTTGTGAACCCACTCGCAGGCGCGCGCACACACATACACACACACGCGCACGCACGCACACACACACACACACACACACTTGTCACCTGATTCCACAGTCATTGCCACCAGATGTGAGGAGATGTTCACATGGGCCATAAAGTTTTAATAGTCTGGAAATACACTGTGTGAAAATGCCTGAGCAGAGAGATGAATGTTCTAGACATTTTGCCAATATTATCTCTAAATGGAATACAATATTGTTGCAGTTGGACGATGGGGACAATTAGAATCGCATTAATAAAGACAAATTGACTAACATAAATAAAGACTTTGGCCCTTTAGGGTGCAACGTTTCTAAAACTTGGCTCCGGCAGCTTTTCATGGAGGCTTTCCCAGCATGCACTGGGAAACACTCTGGACATGTCATCAGTCCATCATAGCGCTAACGCAGATTGACAGACATATTCATACCTATGGGCGATTCCAGTCCATCTGACTGGAAACAATGTTGGGCATAATTACAGATGCTGACCACCGTTTCATGATTTCATGATGTTCATGTTTAGAAACGCTGAATTATGTATCACGAGAAATTCCCTGTGCAAGGTTGAGGATGAGAGAGAGAGCGAGAGAGAGAGAGAGAGAGAATAGCAAGAAACACACACAATTGAGAGAAGATATTCTGAAATGCAGCAGCAGTGGTCAATAAAAAAAAAAAGGAAAAAAAAAAATATATATATACTGTATATTTATATAATAGCACTGTATAACATTACCTGATGGAAAAGCTTGCTGAATCAAGATTTAGTGTGCCTAGTCATGGGTAGGGGCACAGGGGAGTGGCAGTCATGCGTATGTCTGTGTGTGTGTGTGTGTGTGTGTGTGTGTGTGTGTGTGCCCGTGCAGTCCCTCGCTAGCGGCTGAACCCACAGGCATCACACAGACCGTCCACTTTGTCCCACTGAATCACTTCAACTGACACACACACACAGAGAGAGAGGGGAAGAAAGGGATAAAAAGAAAAAAAGGGGGGTAGGTAGCGAGGAAAGAAAAGACAATGGGACAATTGAAGGGGATGGGGAGACTAGCAAAGCATCAATGCATTCCCCAATAAAATGAAACTGTTAAACTTTGTCTGCCTTGAAAGTGTTGTGAACCAGCCAGATGTAAAAAAAAAAAAAAAAGAAAAAAAGAAAAGTATGAATGGTTATACAATCACTGACAGATGGTTCGGCCATGATATGATGGCATTGGGAATTAGGGAAGGTAATGTAGGCATCGGCCAATCCCCTCTGCTGGAGCCAACAGGCAAATCATTTAAGTGATAGTGACTTTAATCTAATCTGCATCCTATATTCCGCACGCACGGCTAGCCGCTATTAAACAGAGCGATCAAATAAGCTCCGCCCCTTTCTAACTTTCGCCGAACCCCCCGCCAAGGTCACGCCGCACCTGAGTCGGGCGGGAGCGCCGCCGAGGGCCTGTCCCGTCTGTCGCAGATCCTCCTCCTCCTCCTCCTCCTCGGAAAAAAAAAAAAGAAATTGTGGATAGAGAGTCGCTATAAATAAGAGATGATAAATTCATGAAAGATTTAGCCCCGTCTATACTGAGATTTTTAGGTTCTGACTCCGTGTCACTTGCGATGTACCGCGACTCCGATGATGACTTGGGGTTCGGCGACTTAGCGGTCCAGAGTTTGCCTTTTTTTTTTTTTTTTTTTTTTTGCGGTGTAAGCAAATGTCGCGGCGCGTCAACGGGCTGGGCGGGACGAGCTGACCGAGGTGAAGGTGTGTGTGTGTGTGTGTGTGTGTGTGTGTGTGTGTGTGTGTGTGTGTGTGTGAGAATCACAGCCGCACTGGGACTGGGAAAGGAAGCCCAGTCCTTCGAACAGCTGAGGCTCAGATTCCCAAATTGCGTGACGTCAGTGTACCGTCTCCTATTTCAAATGGGTGAAAAACTTAATCTAATTGCCCAGGATGCTGATTAACCACAGTGACTGCCAACAGTATATTGGAAACAACTCCTTTCTTTTCCTCAAATCATGAGTAAGCCAGGGACTTTGTCAAATCTGTGACTGAGATGTGCTGTCCCTGTATAAACCAGGAGTTACACTGTAAAAACTCATAGTGCAATATAAGCAAACTAATTCATCTTTAATCAGAAACTCAGTGTATATATAAATGTGTTTGTCAATTGCTAGTTATTAGCTTCAGAACTTATAATCATGAGTCCAGGAGTTGTGACTTAAAATTACTTCTGTAAATTGATCATATAACAGTTGAATAAGAAACATTGTTCCCTTATTAGCAGACCTCCCAGCATGCATTGCATTGCAGTCAACCCTCCAGAAACCCTTCCTCCTTCTTGTTTGAATGAAGTTACAGGATTGAGTTGCTATGTATGTTAGGTTGAGCATAAGTTTGTTTCTGAGAAACATGAACATAATGATAACCATGATGAAAATGAGTTATCTGTTCAATCCCAATCCACAATACAAACTTTACAACATTAGACTGACACTTAAAATTTCTTTAAATAACGCTGGGATGGGGTTCATCAGTAAGTGGATTGAACCGATAAACACCTGACACATGACGAGACATTTGTACAATTTTACGTAACTATTCAGTACGGATGTGGCCGTGGTTGCTCTATTTTATTTTATCCCTGTTATCTTGAGATCACGACTTAATTATCTCGAGATATCAAACTTTCTTTTTTAATTATCTTAAATTGCACTTATTAGTACTATTTCAGCCAACTTGCATTTCAAGGCAGCAAAGAAACCTGTTTTTAAGTTAAAGTGCCTTGTAACAGCGCATTATGTAATAACACCGCATTATGTAATAACTCGACGAAATGTAATACATTTTCACTTCATTATGTAATAACACCCGCATTTTGTAATAATCTGCCACATTTTGTAATACACAGCCTGAATGCAATATGTAATAAATTTCCCTGCAAGTTAAAACTGAACTGTTTGTATATTAGAAATCCACTGCAGATCAGTGTGTTGTTAGGCTTTATGCTGTGGGTGTTTTTCACTTAATTACTTCAATTCTATGAACCCTCAAGTACAGTTTCTATTAAGCTAAGGAATACAGTGACACTTAATGTAGTTTTGACCAATGAAAGAGACTACTAATCTACTGAACTAATAGTATCTTTTTAAAATGAACTTTGAGAGTCAGTATGATTCATGCTAGAATGCATAAAATAAACATTGTTGTTACAATGTTATAACGATTTTTATGAATGAAGACATCCATTTTGGTTGGTTATTACATAATGCACCATATTATTACATTTTCATCAAAAAAAAAGTGCAACTCCCGTATTTTGTAATAACCACCACAATATGTAATAATATATTACAAAATAAGGGGAAATTTATTACACATTGTGTTCAGGCTGTGTATTACAAAATGCGGCAGATTATTACAAAATACGGGTGTTATTACATAATGAAGTGAAAATGTATTACATTTTGTCGAGTTATTACATAATGCGTTGTTACATGCCTTAATATATTTTTACAGTGCATGTTTTCCATCACATTTGCCTCCCAATGGGAGAAAGTCAATCAAGATCCCAAAGAGACTGGTCACTAACTATATAGTATTTTCTCAGTCTCAACTGAGCACAAGATCAATCGACCAAATGGGTTTACTTGGTGATGTTTGAAGCCAGTCTCCTGTGTGTTAACGTTAATGACCAGAAGTGTATGTTTACAGGCCAGCTGTGGCTCGGCTATATGTGTTCTTCACTTTTGAAACACTTAAGCCCTTTCTTCAATAAAAACAAGACACACTTGAGCTGCCTAATGATCTGCCATTTTGCCTAATTAATATGTAAATGTATGCAGCAAGGTGCTCCAAAATCTAATCAGATCATTTTCTCTATAAGTAAGGATGATGTTTCTGTCATGTATTGTCCTTGAATTGATGTGTTCACAAGAATGTATCTACACAGAGACAGACAGACACCACCATCATCATAATGTCCTCCATATACCTTAGTGGTGCGACATAAAAACTCACCATCCCAATTGCCTATAGGCATGTTGTCAATATAAAGGAAAGGCCAGTGGTAACTAACTGCTACATTAAATACAGTGGATTCATTTGAAGAATTTCCTTCCAAACAGAGATATCCACCATCTGCTAAATGTGGCGCCTACTGACAAAATGATTGGCTGGCATGAAAATAAAACCCCACTATTGAATCGAAATGATGGCTCTTGCTTTCTTGAGACGTGTCTTTACAACATCAGAACATTTCAGAGGATAGAGACTGGTTTTGGTCAGACCCGCATGCAGGACTGACACATGTTGATGCGGCGTACCCCGACATTCCCGAGACCCCCCCGCCCCCCCCCCCCGTTCCAAGCAGGTGTTTATTTTCTTTAATTATAATCACGCGGATATGAAGTGAATAGAATTGAATAAACAAAAAGCCTTGAGCCAAAGCGCGGATTCTATTTACAGTGGATAATTGGTATGGGTACGTCTAGACTCCAGCCTATTAGACACAGCTTAGCCGGCCACGCCGCCGCTGATGCCGCCGCCCGTATTAATCTGAGCAAATAATGAAACGGAGAGAGTGGAAAAATGCACCTGAAGGCAAATCCGCAGCTTCTCTCCGCGAATAATAAGCGGAAAACAAAGATGACAAGCGCGGCGGCGGTGATGCATCAAGGAAAGGAGCAGGGGGGTCAAGCTCCGATATTCATCTCATCTGTTAAAAGATAGATGGATCTCTCGCCAACTCTCTCTCTCTCTCTCTTTCTCTTGATGTTTGTGAGAAAGAGATTCGGTGAGCAGCGTACATACAGAAGTGTGTGTGATTGTGTAAGTCAAGCTGCATGACTGGGCATGTCTGTCTTGTTTACACACACCTCTGCCCACAATCTTCACTTTTCTTTTTTTTTTTCTCTTCCCAGGTTTTACTGTATCTAAGCAAACACTGTGATGTCGGGTAGATTTTGACACATCAGCCCGCACCGACACTGAAACACTCAACTGAAGATATATTGCATATTGTTGCTGTCATGTGAATACCCTGTAAAAACTGTAATTTTCATGTTTTAACTTCAATTGAAGGACAAAATTGGCAAAATTCTGCCATCTTTGGTCACATAAAAACCCTTTCAAAACCGCATTGGATAAACTGAAAAATACATGGTGGTCAAGCTGAAAACAAGGCCGCTTTTCTTAGCTCTTGAAATGCTGATATTTTGGACATAGGAGACAGCAATGACATGTTATTATTATGCAGACAGTTCAGCCACTAGGTATAAACATGAACATTTCTCTACCAAAGCTGAAAACAGAAAACCAATAGCCTGCACCAATGAAAACCCATGTAAATATAGCAGCAAAATGAAAGTTGAGATGATGTCTGTAGTTTTCCATAGCTGCTACCTGCATCGTTTTGTGAAATCAAGACCTAAATATCCTTCTGATATCAGTTCAAAAGTTTCCAAAGCTGTTTTAACATCATTTTTTTACCCTGCCATACTATCATACTATGAATATTCTGTGCTTCTTTGGGTTGAAGCTGAACTTGTCCACCTCCCTCCCATCTCCCTCCGTCGAACGCTCGCTAGAAACGGCTTCCCGATCCAACTTTTTTTTTTTTTTTGTCCCATCTCACGTCAAACCCTCTTCCAACAGTTTCCCTCCTGGAGGTGAGAAGTGTGTGAAAGCTTGAAGGCTGTCACAGCCCCGGCGTGGACCTCCCAGAGGGCGCCGGGGTGCGCCACTCCGCTTATTGACCCTGTATATCTCAGCGGGCTTTAAACATGTTGGGTTGTGAATGGTGTGGCTTAATGTGTAGCCTGCCAGAAGAGCGGCTGAGTAAACAGAAAGCTTGTTCCTGCGCCCGTGGGATGCTTCTATAACGGATAAACTGTTAAACAGCCTTAATTAGCTCTAGATAGACAGATAGGATGAATTTTAATTCTTATGCTTATGAGTTATCTGCTGTTCCTGGTAGTTTATCTTTCATCTCTGTTATTCTCCTGGGTGCTATGGCAGATACCAGAATTGTGACAATTGTACCGATGTGTCAAAACACACAAGATATTTCACAAATACAGCCATAAACCACTCTTCATTAATCCATGGATTGACTGTGAAGCATGTAGGAATTAACTGAAATAACTGCAGTACATTTACATTTTCAAAGTCTTATTAAAATCTGACATAAACAACCTATTATACTTTTCTGAACTAATTCCACGAAACGGAAGTTAGAAGATGAAACAAACTAGTAGCTACTTAGAAATGCAAGCTACAGGGTAAAAATCTGAAGAAAAAGATCTGAAATGACCCTCTTTTACTTTTTTTTGCTGACTTTCAGACTACAGGATCCCACTGACTGTGTCTCTTTAGTACCAAACTTGTGCGTCCATGATGAGAATAGCATGGATCACATTTAATTCTCCCCAAAAATGGCACCCCAGAAAAGACCCTTCAAAACTGCAAAGCCCTATTGGAGATCTGCCCTATGACGGATAGACTGTATATTCTGTTTCCCCTATAAAGCGATAGCACTGGTGTCTGATTTTGGCTTGCCTCAGAGGGAGCATAAGCAGCCACTTGGAGGGGATGAGGAAGCTGTTTTTAATGATCCCCAGAGACGACTGTTATATTTACCATAATCCAAGCCTGGGGGAGCATCAACTTCTAATCACCTCCATCTTCTCTGCCTTCCGCAGATAGAGATCAGTGCCCATTATAAGCCTCATAAAGAGCCGTGCTTTGAAATGATTGTCTGTACGGTGCAGAAGGGCTTAGACATAGGCAACGCTGCATTGTAGCTTTGTGTGTTAGATCAGTGTTTTTCCACTATCTTTGTTTTCAGGGACTGGCCTCTATCTCACACTAGCGGGATTGTTAGTGTTTCACAAAATTAAGACCACATTTTCCATAACCCTGTTGCAAAGAGGAACTCTGAAAGCTTTAGCTCCATTTGCGCTGGAAGTGCCCTCTTCCTGTTTTGTGCCGTAAAGCGATCTCCTTTGTGCTGTAAAGCAATCCTGCCGATTTCCCGCCAAATCTGACCAGGTGGCACGCAATGTAAAATGCAGTGTGGAGGCCGCTAGAGGCTACCAATCTTCTCAGTGATGGTCTTGTTTGTTTACAGCAATTACACTAATATCTCAAAATGTATTTGGTAATGATTTATTGATGTAAAAATGCGTACACATCAAAATGCGTATATGCGTAAAACTGCGTAAACGTAACAATACCATGCATTAAAACTAAAAATGAACAATAGCCAATGCCACTGTCAGATAGCAGAGGTCCAGAGACAGCTCAGCAAATCCCCAGGGGCCACCACTGGTCCCCAGGCCTCAGTTTGGGAAACACTGTGTTCCCATCATGGCTAATTATGTTGGTTTGGACTGGGTCTGGTTGTGGTGGTGGTGGCTTTAAACACAGAAAGGATAAATTGTGGAAGATTGATAAATGGCCAAAATATATTCAGAGGTGAGAAGGCCATACTGGTGGTTATAACAATGATGATAATAACAAAACGAATAAATAATACCACTATCTTTGTGGTTCTAAATTAAAAAAATGTGGCATTCCAAAGTGGTTCTAGATCAATTTTTTTGGGGATACGGAACCGCATTGCTTTTTAAAACCAACCATCTCTGAAAGTGTGTTTTCCATCAAAGATCCTGCATTTGGAAACCTTTGAATTCAACCCTCCACTCCCACTCCCGGCGCGAGCCATTCATCACCGCTCTCAGCCCGTCATTATGTCATTTCCACCTGCCATGCGGCCGTGAATGAATGCCATCGCAGCAGCCATGTACCTCCACCTCCAGCCATTTCCGAGGCCGCTCCGACGGGGCCACTGGGCCGCATTTTGCACTTCCACTCTTCCATGCTCAATTAGTGTGACCTCACTCGACGTAATTACATATCTGGGTAATTACTGTATCACATGCATATCATTTCGGTCATCCACATAATTAATAGCTGTCCCCGGCTTTCTGTGCGTATGCCGGAATCCGCATATGTTTCGTCAGCGGCTCCACTATGCCGGGAATGTGGGGCTTTTCAACAGGTGACAGATTGGACTGGGAGGGAATGGAATGCTACCAGGTCAGGGCCAGCCATCAAAACACGCTGTGGCCAAATTAAGTTTTCTCCAGAGAATAGTAATTGGGTTATAGTTAGGTTTGTACACGGAGGAGAACATATCACTTCCTGGGGGGGAAAAATGTTGGTCCACCATATTGGCAGATCAAGCGAATTAATCCCTTCTTTATTCTTAATCCCTTTCCTTATCATAAGATTATGAAAATCCAGATCCATCCCTCCTCTCAGATATTAAATTGCACCCATAATATAACTCCTGGCTTAAAGAGAAAAAGAGGAGGAAAGAAAAAAAAAAAAGGAAAAAAAAAAAAAAAAAAAGCCCCAGCCCTTCGGCCCTTGTGGATCGTGGCTCAAGTGCACTTTGTTTTGAATTTCTTTCAGTAATTTCTAATTCCTGCACTGTGCTCGCCTTGTCCACTGCGCCATGAATAATGTCAGGGGGGCAGCCAGGCTTTGGTATTCAGTAGTTGACAATCTGCTTAAACAGAAGCAAATTGGGGAAAAAATAGCTTTCAAGTGCATTTTCATTCATGGGGCGCGAGGGAGAGGTGGAGAGAGGGTTATTTCCTCAGCGGAGGGCCTCCAGCTCTGACAAGACGCCAGCCTCACTCTGGCCACTGTCTCTGCGTGTGTGTGTGTGTGAGAAACTCAAAGCACGGCATGTGAACTATGTGAATTCCTGCGCCCAGCTATTGAAGGCCTGTAGGGATTGTGGTTGTCATACAAACACGTTCCTTTAGACACTGTCAAATATTTCATGTCATACCGCTGTGTTGTATCCTTGCACAGCAAAGATGCAAGTTCCAGCTGATTCGGTAATGAAGGGGGTAGGAAATCCTGCTGGAATGCATGTGCAGGCGTACCTCACATGTTGTAGTCCTCAATCTGTCAATGTCTTGGAGAAAATGACACCTCTCCTATAGTGGTAACCTGCAAGATCCTCGCTTTCACACTTCGTTTTCGGCTCCATCTTTGTCGCTCAGTGCTCATTGCTGTGGTGTTTCTGCACTGCACTTCCCAGAGTTCAGCTGTCAATCAAACAGTTTATTTATTTATTTTTTATTTAACCTTTATTTAACCAGGCAGGTCAATTAAGAACAAATTCTTATTTACAATGACGGCCTAGCGAGAGGACAAAAGGACCTCTCGAAGGGTAAAGGGAACACCGAAAAGAAACTAAACAAAGAACAATCCAGATAAGACTATCAGACACAAATGTTACATACATCGCAGAGGCAGAGAAACCCAACACAGTATGGGAACAAGTCATGCAAGTCTTGAAGCAGAATAGACAAATTTCTTTGTCAGTTAAAAAGCTGGGTGACAGTTGCAGGTGTGTGTGAACAACTCTGCAATAGAGTCCTTAAAAGCAGTGCGTCCAGTACTGTGACGTCTTTCTCCTCTGAGTTTCTGTTGATGCGGTTTGAGTTTCTCTTTTCTTCGTCTGTTCAGTCATGGTTGCTATCACTGCTCATGCTAACTACCCAGTTCTTCTTATTCTGTTTATTCCAAACAAACCAGAAACGTAAAACACATCACTTCCTCTGCGGCAGAGGATTTTTCCCAGGAAAGAGCTACCAGACACCAGGTGTTTTGAACAGCAAATGGAGCAGCTTTCATAAACTGGTTATAGGTTGAATCTCTAATGTATGGTATCAAATGGCAGTAGAAAGTAACGGAGTAGCTGTAAGCTTGTCATTCTAACACTGCTGA
Source organism: Centroberyx affinis (assembly GCF_046629955.1). Taxonomy (NCBI): domain Eukaryota; kingdom Metazoa; phylum Chordata; class Actinopteri; order Beryciformes; family Berycidae; genus Centroberyx; species Centroberyx affinis. The sequence continues at coordinate 10,446 of NW_027283602.1, read as the reverse complement.
CGAGCCACTTCTGGGACACTGAGGGACAAATATAGATGCTTAATGCACATTTATGCATAATGTGATGTGTGTGGTGAAAAGAAAATAACCAACTAAAATTCAAAATGCCAAGGTACGCATGTAAGTATTTATTTTTAGGCCAGAAAAGGGAGACAAAGTCCATGAAGGATTTGATGTTACACTAGGGGTACATGTGTTTTTCTCATACCAGGGGTACATGTGTTTTTCTCATACCAGGGGTACATGTGTTTTTCTTACACCAGGGGTACATGTGTTATTCTTACACCTTACACCAGGGGTACATGTGTTTTTCTTACACCAGGGGTACATGTGTTATTCTTACACCTTACACCAGGGGTACATGTGTTATTCTTACACCAGGGGTACATGTGTTATTCTTACACCTTACACCAGGGGTACATGTGTTATTCTTACACCAGGGGTACATGTGTTATTCTTACACCTTACACCAGGGGTACATGTGTTATTCTTACACCAGGGGTACATGTGTTATTCTTACACCTTACACCAGGGGTACATGTGTTATTCTTACACCTTACACCAGGGGTACATGTGTTATTCTTACACCTTACACCAGGGGTACGTGTGTTTTTCTTACACCAAGGGTACATGTGTTATTCTTACACCTTACACCAGGGGTACATGTGTTATTCTTACACCTTACACCAGGAGTACATGTGTTATTCTTACACCTTACACCAGGGGTATATGTGTTATTCTTACACCTTACACCAGGGGTACATGTGTTATTCTTACACCAGGGGTATATGTGTTTTTCTTGCACCAGGGGTATGTGTGTTTTTCTTATACCAGGGTATGTTTTTTCAGAAGAGGTTCTATTGCACCTATGAACAAACACAATTCATTAAAATAAAATCATTGCTTTATCAATTACTAGAAAAACCAACTACAAACCACACACACCTTCAAAATCAACATGTGCACTAGCTGGTAATGGATCTTGATCAAAAATTGATGTCGCCGCCAGTGACTCTTAATACAGGTGGCCCTTTTGCACACACGACAAGAAAAACAGGCTGTAAGTCAAATCATATGAACACATCCTCTGCCACCTTTTGTCTTGGGTTAAGTCGGACATTGATTAAGTATTTGACTCTTTACAGAGGGCAAACAAGAGAGAGCTGCAGCACCTGCCATTGGTGGCATGGGGCAGCTCTGTGAAAATACTGCATCATTAGCACATTATTAGTGTTTCTAAATGTCATCCAGCCACGGAGGGTACAATGAACCATTGGGAACCAGCCTTCATCCACCAGCCGAGCCCTTATTTGGTGTCAGAGTCCGCTTTGACCTCTCAGAAAGTCACACCGGAGATCATTATTAACCTTCTGCAGCGGGTGTCAGGAAGCAGTGTGTATGTGTGTGTGTATTTCTGTTTTTATGTATTTCTGTTACTCGTGTGTATGCATGCTGAGAGAGTGAGAGAGAGAGAGAGAGAGAGACGGGAAATAAAAAGAAATAGAGTGCGCTCATAAATCAAGTCAAGGCCCAGCTAGTCGCCGCTGCCATTGCAATTTTTTTTTTTTTTTCTATCCCGTGTTTTCTGACGTTCGACGCTTCCATCTTCTCCTCTTTTAATCTCGTCAACCTCAACAAGTGGAGGAGGAGAGGCGGCGAGCGGCGAGTGGCGAGCGGCGGGGGCTCGGCGGCGGGCCGTCCGCCGTGTCAGATGAGGTCTGTCGATATCTTTCATCAAACAGGAGCTGATCAAAGGCCCGCCTGTGCCCATGCAGGCGGAGGGATTAAGCCACATCATGCACAACCTCCTTGACGAAAAAAAAAAAAAAAAAAAAAAAAAAACCCTCTCCACGCGAATAAAGAGATTAAGTCGAGAGTGAAATCTAATTCAAGGGGAATTGCAAAAAAGGGGCCTCCGCATCTCGCGCCGTACCTGACAAGATCTGTGTATGAGCGTGATGTATTTGTAATCTTTGTTGCACGTTAATGATGATAAGTATATGCTTTTCTGTTGAATGAATTCGTACCAGAGAGGTAACCAGATAAATTTAATTTGTTTTCAGCTTTTGTCGGTGCATGCTGAGTAATAGTGACTCGGCCCAGCAGCTTGTGCTGTCTGGATGAGGATTGTTGCTGTCTGTGCTGCGCAGGAAAACTCTGATAGCAACACTAAGCAGTGTTCAAGCTGAAATATAGTAATACTTATAAAATATGATTTAAAGTGTAAAAATAAAACACAATTCTGGAGGAAAATGGACACATCACTCAAAAGATATTAATATTATGCTTCGGGCAATATGTTGGTTTGCCAGTATATTGGGAAAATATTGGTCCTATATTAAAAATCAGATATGTCAGTCAGTGTTGTCCAGCTCCAATATGATGGATATGATGCAGTTTGTTCGATTACATAATTACATTATTATTATTATTATGGATTTCAATGGAGAGTTTTAGTGTCCCATGATGGTCTAAATGCTATTTCAGAGGATTTTCCACCCTGACAAGAATACAATTCTGGGAGAAACACTGAATACTTGGAATTAAAACATTCAAATATTGAATATCAGCACAAAATATCAGCCACTGGTGACTTCCATCCAAAACTATTGGTATTAGCCTTTAAAAACGCATATTGGTCAAACCCTAGTCAGTATATCATTTATTATTACCTTGTAATTATGGCAGTGGTAGGAAAAATACAAATAAAACTTACCGTACATCAAGGTAAAAAGAGACATTGTCTGTAAAAGTTGTAATATAAGAAGTCATCCTTGGGGCCCGTCCAATGGCGGTAAATCACGGCTCTCTGAGGACCAATCAAAAAAATTACCATTACAGGGCCAATCTGCAGGCGGTATCAATGAGGCTTTGATCAGGGGATTGGGCTTCGCTTCTTCTGATCCGCTCCTCAGCAAAGCATTTACAGGCTTTGAATTGCCAATCATGTTCCTGTACAGTATTATCCTAATGTTGTTGTACAATGCCTTTCATGGGATGGCTTAATTACAGCGTGTGAATGCATCAATAGACCCACAGAAACCAGTGTACACGAGACGCCTCGCTGGTTTGAAATGCCTTAATAAAGGGCCTCATTGTTGAAGTGTATTGTTGTTGATTCACCCCACGACTGCATGGTGGGATTCAATTGTCAAAGCTTCAAAGGATTGGCCTTCCCTGTTGTACTATTTTCCTTTAGTGCCTGATATAGACGTACACTCTAGCCAGGGCTGTGGTGGGGGATAAACCCACCAAAACACAATATGTCCACCTTTTGTTATTTGCAGAATAGAGTTTACTCACCTTTGTAGTCTGACATAAATCTTTCTGATGTAAATTCATAGAGAGGTATCATTGATGTAAGGGGAAAGAAACCATAGATTCATGCTTTTTGTGAAAATATAACTGTTTTTCGACTCCATCGGCGGCTGTTCGCCTTATGATGATTTGGGCAGATTAAATGAGAGGCATCTGAGAGATAAAGAGGGATATGACCCAAGTCGGGGGCTCTCCTCACACAGAGACAGTGGTCATTGGACGGGATGTGGCTTTGAAGCTGCCTCTCTTTGATGTGATTAAAAGACATGAAAATTTCAAAAGCCTGCTCGCGTAATCAGATTACCGAGGAGCAGATGACTTTATCTCACCTTTTAATGAGTGATGTGTTATCTCTGCTCAATGGATCAAATGTGACAGAGGGCAGATGGGCAGAAACATTAAAGGACAAGTGGGTCATTTCTTCACATACATGTTTTAACACTGTTTGTAGAAGTGTTGTTATTGCTATGTAGACATTATTCAGTAGTGTTAATGATGATGATGATTTGTCTTTGAATACAAACCTTTACTTATTTGTGCTAGTTACAAACAAGAACAACAACAAAAAAAACCCAACGAAAATCACATGCCGTTGTGCATTAACATCAACAGTATGTTTTGGAAGGCCCAGTTTAAAAGAACAATTCACCCCAAGTCAGTCAAAACTCCATTGAAGTGAACAGGGTCCAAGTGTTTTGTAGTCAAACAATTGCACTTGTATTTACCTCATTATGTTATTTTAGGTAGAGAAAACGGTAACTTCTTTTGCACAGTTTCTGAATGGAAACAAGGAAATGAGCTGATCCTGTTTCCAACTGGCCAACCAATAGCAAGCTTCCTGTGCTAGTAGGGACCTCCCCCAAACTCCTCTATTGGCTGACTTAGAAACAAAGAAATGAACTGATTCTGTTTACGTTTCCATACTATACAAGAAGAAGTTAAAGAGTAACTAAACCCCAAACAAAAATCTGTGGTGAAGCCTGACACCTAATGGTGAAAACTAGGGTACTAAAATGCCCATCTGCTATTGGCTGGTCTTTGTGCCAGGTGATGTCACCTTCTATAGAGTACAACAGGTGCAGTCCAGTGCAGTACCCTACTTTTCAACATTTTTTTTTACTCTTTAAAGTTTCTTCTACATAATGTTAATAATGCTACTTAATGAGGTAAACATAGGCTTTTTAGACTCACAGTGCAATTATTTGGCTACAAAACACTTGGATAATGCTGTTGAAACATTGAGCTAGAGTTTCTAAAGTGGTCTGAAGGGCATTTATACTGTAGTATTTCCACTATATGTAGGCTATTCACACCTGGTGCCCCCACACGGCCAGGTTCTCCTCAACAACCACACCACATCACACACAACTAAAAACACAACAATACTTCTACCTTAACATTATGTCAAGAGTTCCCGGTCAAAGCACATACATAGCCCATACAGAAAATACACAGAATATAGATAAGGTTTAGATTGCATGTATTGAGCACTAGCTGTGACTTTGTAGGATAATAGCCAATAATGTCTGTGCTGAAAAGGGGAAACGCAGCAAACTCATTTGCACTTTTGGGAATGTGTGGATGAAATAGATAGCAGCACAAGCCCTAACTCTCTTCAATATTTTCATCCTCTTCATAAAATCATAAGATGCTTGCCTCCTCCTCTCTCCGGTGTGTGCCGAAAAAAAGCCTTTGGATAAAAAAAAAAAAAACCTGCCAAAATTGTGAGAGATGCCAAACTGCATTAAGCAGCAACTATTAGGACCTGGAAACACAATTTTAGGGGCTTACATCTATTTGACTTGTCTAATTTTCACACCATTAACGGTATGATTACTTTTGGTCTAATATTTTTAGTATAATTTTAGTAGCATTAATAGCATGCCAAACTGTCAAAGTGATTCTCAAAATGCCTTTTCACGTTCAGCAGTCTAGTGCAGTTTTGACTTTTATGGGGGTGAGCAGATAATGACAGAATTTCCACTTTGGAGTGAATTGTTCCTTTAAGAAATAGTCTGGCAGTGTAGCGCTGAATTCCGATCTCTGGACTTCCACAGACTCACAAGTTTGTGGACACTAGGGTGCACTCTCCATCAAGTCCAGGACAGCTTAGGGTTGTCCCTTATCAAAAACCAGCAAGTCTGTGAGGGTTTTGATGCAGACTTTCAGAGGCATGAAAGTGAACTTTTAGAGTCTGCAAATTTGCAGACTTCCCATAGTTCGTTGTATTACTGATACAACAGCGGTTGGGGTCAATTCATGAATGAAGTCATCAATTCCGATTTATCTGAGGAATTGGAATTTGGAAAAAAAAATGTTTTTTTTGTTACAGGAAACAATTCTGTGAAATTCCATGTTTTTTTATGTCTTTTCTTATCACACCACATATCTGAGATTACACAGTGTTGTATATTATCAATACTGAATATCAACAACAACAAATGAAAATGAGTTGAAAATTGATCCTGCATAACGTGTAATCGTAATACATACATTCTGATAGAATGTATTTGATTTGTTTAACTGCCTATTATTTGATTCATAATGTTTGATTGAGTGGAAGTTCAAGGAATTTAACGGAATTCAATTCTGTTTCCTGTCCAATTCTGTTTCCTTAGAGCTGGGTGCAATTCCAATTCCAACTCCAGGAATTGAATTGGAATTTACCGTGCATCCTCAATTCATGGAATACCTGGAAGCCTGGATACGACAACATAAAATGTGCCGAGGAAACTATACACAAGCTGTTGAAGACAGAGAGGCAACTGAAGACGGTATTCCTGCATGTGTAAGCTATCACTCATAATAATTAGCTACGGATTGACATTAATGTAGCTATTACTGCAGCCTATTAGCTAAAGGATTACTCTGCACTGCTTCACTGAAGTAGTAACATCAGCAGTTACAGAGTCACAGCTCATGTAAACACACTGAGCACTTCGGGTAACATCAGACTACGTAAATGAAAGTCAATTCCTGCTTCTATCTTCAAGATGGCAACTAAACTACATGGCAAAAGTATGCGGACACTCCTTCTAATTAGTGGATTCAGCCATTTCAGCCGCACCCATTGCTGACAGGCATATATAACCAGTTCCAAACCGCCTCTGGAAGCAGCGTAAGCATAAGAACTGTTTGTCGGGAGCTTCATGAAATGGGTCTCCATGGTTGACCAGCCGCACACCAAGCCTAAGATCACCATGCGCAATGCCAAGCCTCGCCTGGAGCCATGTAAAGCTCACCGCCGCTGGACTCTGGAGCAGTGGAAACGTGTTCTCTGGAGTGATGAGTCACGCTTCACCATCTGGCACTGCGATGGACACATCTGGGTTCGGCGGGTGCCAGGAGATCGCTACCTGACCGAACGCATAGTGCCAAGTGTAAAGTTTGGTGGAGGAGGAATAATGGTCTGGGGCTGTGTTTCATGGTTCGGGACCCTTAGTTCCACTGAAGGGAAAAGCACGCAATGACATTCTAGACCAGTGATTCTCAACCTTTTTCATACCAAGGACCCCTAATTTAGTCCACATTAGGGCCACAGATCCCCATTTGATGAGATTTTGTCTCTCGGACCCAAATCTTAGAATAGTTTTATTGTCAGATATGATTTTGTCCAGAATTCCATGACTATCTGTATTGTAGGCAGAGAGATAACAGTGAAGCTATGATCAAAACAGTCATTCTTCTACATTCTCTAATTGTGTTAACTTCTTGTAAAAGAAATAATGGTGAAGTTTAACAATTAATCAATTTGCTGGGGACCCCCTGGAACCCCCTCAAGGACCCCTGGTGGTCCCCGGACCCCACGTTGAGAACCACTGTCCTAGACGATCGTGCGCTTCCAACTTTGTGGCCATGGAGTATATGCCAAGTAGCCAACAAACCATGGACAAGGACAGTAGACGTAAGAAGTGTGTGACATCTTGACTTGGTTAATGGATAATGAAATCTCAAATACATAATGCAAAGAAAATATATCTGACATAATGTACAGAACCCAGGTAACATTTTGAAAACCCTCCACACGTTCCCCAAGATGTTGACTTGATCCCGGCTGCAATTTGTCAGACAATTCCGCGCCGAGCTGTATTCACATTCTCCTCGGGTATCTTTTACAGCAGCACTTTACCCCTTTTTTTCTGATTTTATCTTCTTTTCAGTCGTCTTTCTATTTTAGCCTTGCCATGCAATTACAGCGCCCATTAGCGTCTCCATTCTCTCCCCTGCCCTCGATAAAATGTCCCAGATCAGTGTCAAATGGGGAAGAGGACTGAAATAGTCTCCCTGTGACACGCGTGTAATATACCAGCCTTGAAGGATGATTCAATATTTATTCACAAATGTTGGAAAGCGGGGGGGAATTGAAGACTATCAATGCCCTGGACGGCTTCTCCAGGCGCACACACGGACTGTGGTTAACCGCACTTTCACAGTTTTAGAAGATTCAACATATTCAACAGCGGATATTTTGTCACTGCAGGCACAAGTGAACATCCTTTTTTTTTTTTTTACTCCATATTAACCACAAAAAAAAGATATAGCAGAAATCATCACCGGAATAATCACTTTGAATTTGACGGGGCCTTTGCCTTCAACATCTATATCCTTCGCCGGCGCAATATATTCTCACACATTCCTATTTCTCTCCATATCACCGTGCTTCATCTTTGTGACCTTCAAAGGCGTCTCGGCATAAAGAATGCGCACACTAAAAGATGTTTACCAGAGATGACAGTACGTGCTGAGGTGTTTGTGCGATATCGCCACGGTAGAGAAACTGAGTGATCATCCTGTTGTGATGTGTGGGCGGGCGGGTTCACCAGCGACTCACTGGCAGGCAGTTGCCAAAGGAACTGGAGTCTGTGATAGTGATGTATAGCACCAATACGAGACACGGGGTATAAAAAAGACATGGCACTCCTGGCAATATGTCAAACTTGCACTTATAGAGAGATTCTGGGGTTAAGATCCTTTCAGACTACAGTACATACCTTGTGTGTCATTGGTAGGGATGTAATGCCTGAGCAGATTTTGCAAAATGCTGTCACATGAAGCTGTGATATCACTCTTTCATGTCATCCCCAGGGGAGAATAGAGTGAAAGGAAAAAGTGATACCGTAAAGAACCATGAATAGCTTTTAAACATAGTGAGACGATGCAATTTAAACAATAAAAACTCATTATTTTCCCAGCTACGTCTGTTGGATAAGAATTCTGGAAAACAAAGACTTGACATTTCCAAGCCAGTTGCAGATAATTTCATCAACACACTTCTTACGAGGTTAATTGCTTGAGCAATGCTCAGATCTTTTTGCCATTGTTAACAATTATACATCCTGTGGCATTTATCCACACAGACAAAGCGTAAAGCCAATATATGCAAAATGTAGAGAACATTAAATGCAAGCTATACAACATTGATAAACTGATATAGAGTATATTATAGTATTACAGTATAATAACAGTGTGGAAAAAAGTACTCAAATCTTTTCTTTAAGTAGTAGTAGCAGTGAACTGTAAGAAGTATTTTAATGTTGTGGTCTAACTGCTCCATATACTGTTGGGGAGTTTAAACTCTAACAATGCAACATATTTTATGAGCTTATCGTATGTATTTTGCATGTAAAACCTTATTCTGCAGAGTAACTAACTCCAGCCTTCATATAAATGTAGTGAGGTATAAAGTACAAGATTTCCCTCTGAAATGTAGGTAGTAGTACAATGCTTGAGTAAATGTTACTTTCCATCTAATACTTCTGTCAAACTTGTGTTTTTCCTTAAATAAAGCCCTGAGATAAACTTTTCACACACTAACTGAAGATTCTACACTAAAACTGGGAAAGAATGTATTTCTTCCTGACAGTGCAACATGTGTCCATTGGGGAAACATTCAACAATGCATGCATAATATACTGTCTATAGAAGCCTCTGTGCATTAACACAGCAGACCTTCGTGAATGCCGATCAAGTCTCAATGACTGTAGAGTGCAGGGATGAAAGCACCATCGGGAGAGGAAATACCAAGCCACAAGCTGTAATAACCGCAGAATCCATGGGGTCAGAGATTAGTAAACATCAAGATGAGTGTATGGCCTGAGATATTGTAGCTTTATACTGAATCAACCCGATCTCCATGCATCCGCTTTAAGCTGCTTGTTTGCCTTGGTATACAATCTAAGTAAACATGCTTATTGTATCAGCCAGACATTATAAGCCCTGAAGTCCAGTTGTTTTTATGTATAACTGCACATGAGGGAGAGTGTGGAATATACTCTTTGTTGTGTGAACCTTAGCACACATATGCAACAGTCTAGTGGTCAGTGTATGTGAGCATAACACTGACTAATTTTACTTAAAAATGTATTATTGGCTGGTTTTTAGTGAGCTAAATTAATGCCTGTCCGGCCTTCTATGTCAAATGAAACCCCAGTCTGAATAGCCTAAATACATCATAGTTACAACAGCCTAATCATGCACTATTATTTATAATTCAACTTGTTTTTGACATCATTGTTTGCTGCATTTTCCTCGCCACTGTCATCGTCTGTTATTAACCATGACACCTCATTGTTGTTGTTCAAGAGGCTCCAGAAAGGGACTGTCCGACGCTAATTGCGGCATGTGAACGCCTCATGTTCACACATGCTGCTGCCGCTCCAGCCAATTAAGAGTGCCAGTATGAGCAGAGAGTGATAGGAGAGAGGAGAGTGGACAGTAAATACTATTAAGAGTGTAGTTATGATTTAGTTCCTAATATTACCACAATGCCAGTTTACTTTTCTGTTAAGAGTGTGCATGTGTGACAAAGGATGAGTAACCTAATTAGCCTTTTAAGACATATTGGTAACACTTTACAATAAGGGTACATTAAGCATTAACTAACCCTTAATTAACAGTTAACTAATGTGTCTGGTAATTATTTACTAATGGTGTTCATGTTAACTAAAGTATTCATTTATACATTATTTAATAGTCATCTTTATAAACTATTAAATAATGTATAAATTAATACCTTAGTTAACATGAACACCATTAGTAAATTACACATTAGTTAACTGTTAATTAAGCATTAACTAACCCTTATTAAGCATTAACTAACCCTTAACTTAGTGTACCCTTATTGTGAAG